>NC_045169.1:1098915-1158915 GCF_900700415.2 Clupea harengus
GGCATGATTCTGGTGCCAGTCATAGCTCCTTGGCATGCTCATGAAAATAATACCTGATGTAAATCCATTTAACGAGAAGCTATGAGACACATCACGCAATTGTGTTTTATTGTGATTATAGGAGGAGTCTGACCTTCAGGACCTGTCATCGTCCCGGGTCATCCAGATGAGGCGGTCCCAAGCCACGGGAAATGGTGCAAATATCATAAAACTCCTCAGAGTTGAACTTTAACTTGTCTAGATAGACGTCTAGATAACCCTTGGACAGAACCAACCCAATACAAGGCTCAGAGCACAATTTCATTTTTAGTTTCTCATCATCGATTTATTTACCTATTTTAAAATCAATACAATGATTTATAATATCAAATTTAAAAACACTAATTCTTTTTTTTGTTTTGTTTTGTTTCAGGTTGTTTGTATCATCAATATGTGACTCTAATCTCTGTCTTTAACAAGGATGTATGGTTGGAAATAGAATAGAAATGGTGGCTAAAAGCTGTTTCCACTGAATTTGTGAGCTGTAAGTGAGCCTGGATGGTTCTGTGGGGGGCGTATCCTTTCTGCCGTAGGTCACACTTGGCCCATGCAAGACAGACACTCTGGGCCGTGACACAGCCAAGCTGCCATTCATTGAATACGCAGCTCTACTGTCTCAATCCAGTTTAAAAAACGACACAAATAAAGCTTTACTTTGTGACAACACAAGACATAGACACTAACCCTGTGACCCAAAACTATAGTTGCAACATTGATTGGCCAGGACTAGGGAGTGGGAAGGGAGTGAAGAAACATAAGGATGGATGAAAAGAGTGACACACAGATGGACAAAACATGTGGATGAACAACTGATGGACACAGACACTGTGTGGACCAATCCATGCTTTCAGGTCTAGATCAAACCCTGTGAAGTACATAGATGTACGTGTGTGCCCCCCTGCCCAGCGCCCAGCGGTCTGGCACACAGCAGTGGGGTTGGAGGTGCTGATTAAGGGTTCAGTCCCAGGGCACTGTGAGTGCCAATTTGACTCAGTGCTCAGTGATTCGGAGTGTGTGTTGTGACCAGTGACCAAACTCAACTTGTGTGATGTGACAAACTCATGCAAATCAGTTGAATATTTTGTGCAAGTTTGCTGTCTGGTAATCAGTTGCCTTAGTGTCAGAATTTCAATTAAGAACAGTTATGAACAAACGACTCTTAACATTACTCTTAAAGGTATCAACCTGGGTCGTGCCATTCATAACAAAAGCAATCCGTGTACAACTGTCGTCTGACCCAGGTTGAGAAGTTGAGTCAAATAACCCAGGTCGACCCTTTCATACTAAAACTCAACACAAGTTTAACTTTAGTTGAGCTAAAGAGAGTATGTTTGAAAGGAAGGGAGTGTGTTTCCCTGTTTGACTATATTCATGTCTTTTTTGTTCAGTCTACCAAAGAGGGACTTGATAGGCAATTGACACTGAGTGATGAAGTAGTGTCCTTATCAGGCTACTGGAAACCAGACAGCAGAATTGCTTAGGGCGTTTGTGATTAAGAATAACAGAACTTACCGAGTCGTCCAGGAGCACCAGGAAGACCTGGGTTACCTTTGGGTCCTTGCACAGTAACACCTGAAGGGCCAGGGGCCCCGGTACTGCCAGGACCTCCAGGCAACCCCGGGAATCCTGAGTCACCCTTTGGTCCAGGGTAACCAGGACTTCCTGAAGAACCAGGAAGGCCAATATCTCCTTTAGGACCTGGGCAGGAACAAAGGGATAGATTTGGGTAAGGAAAAACTCAAGAATCATCAAGTGTGCAACCAAAAGCAGCTGGGGGTGAAGTGCCTTGCTCAAGGGCACTTAAGCAGTGGATGTTGAGGGAGGGAAGGGTGCTGATCATTTGTTCCCCCCCCCACCCCCATTCTTTCCTGTCAGTCCAACCAGCTAAAGTCTCTCACCTTTAGGCCACGGCTGCCGTAATTATGCCCTATTTATGTTTGTATTTGAATGTAATTATATGAGAGTCTTTCATTGCTGTATGTTTGTATGATGTTTGTGAGCCCCTACCCCAAAACTATTTTCTATCATCATTTTTTTTTTTCATCTTGAATCTCGAATCTAATACTCGTCATGTTAAAAGAAATGAAAATTGGGGAGAGTGAGTGATTCTGAGTGGCTGAACATCGTCACACTGAGGATTGATAATTGTATACAACCAGTAAAACAAAGTCATCATCCACACCATAGCATTAACTATTGTTTATCAGTGCTGAAGTTAAAGGTTTAAGAGCCCGGACAGCTTGCTTTGATCTACTAAAATAACTTACAGTACAGGAAAGTTATGCGTTTAATCAGTATGTGTAGAGTATGCATTTGTGTGGTGGGTACCTTGTTGTAAAAGTTGAGCTACAGGAACATTATTTATAATGTGGTAAAGATGTATTCTGTGATTCTGGCAAAAGATTGTTGATATTTAAGCTCAACAGCGATTTACACCCCTCCCTTCTGTGCTCCTGAAGCAATGTATTGATTGGCTGCAATTGTTTAGGGCAAAGCCACTACTTTTTTTCAAGCACACAGATGGAATTGACATCTAGATTACTGTGAGGTATAGAAAAGTATATTGGATTAGGTTCAGAATTTGAAGACCTCCCCTTTAATTCAGACTATAGTTGATGGACCTTGATGTTAAATGTAACCAGTCACAAAATGCACAGTTTACCTGGGAATCCTGGCAGACCTGGGGAACCAGGGGTTCCAAATCCAGGAGGACCTGAGAGAAAGAAATACATTTAATACACTGGTGTTCTTCTGTTTCAATATCTGATCATTACATCGTGTTGTATATTAGCATAACTGCTGAAATCAATTCAAAGTCCTTCCTTTAGGTGTAAGGTTTAATGATGCATCATTGTAATGCAGTAATTCACCTGGATCTCCTTTCAATCCATCTGGTCCTGGGATTCCATCACGGCCAGCTTGACCTTTTTCTCCAGGATAACCTGATGATCCTGGGCGACCTCCTTCTCCAGGTCTACCAGGAGGTCCATTGATACCCGGAGAACCAGGGGATCCATCTAGACCCTTTGGACCAGGAATACCGGGTGTTCCTAAATATAGAACAAACAAGGTTTTAACACATATTCATGAGTGGATTAGGTAATGATCACCATTATTAAAGCACATACTTTTGTAGTTGCATTCGAGGTCGGAAGAACACAAATTTGACTGGAAATACAAGCCAATCTCAACACACCTTGTAAATTGTGCCTAATTTCCCACAGATCTTATAAACACTAACTGACTATGAATATGAACATTAACTAAAGACGAGAGTTGACCATAGGCTGACTGAAAAAAACATCCTTATCCTATCCTATGCAATGAGGCAATTACCAGCAATTCATTATTTTCTGACAAAACGAGATAGTTGATGGGCCTGCACCAGGGACGTCAAAAGGTACGTGTATGTGCATTTGCCCCTGAGTTTTTTGTTTTTCTATTTCAAAAATGTTTCTGAAAGTTTACTGGTACCTACTCCAGACCAGGTACTTTTTTTAGATCAACGACTCTGCACACTGAATGTCAACAGAAGTTACAGAATGATTGACAATGACATAATGTCATAATGTTTAATCCATGTTATAAGGGGGAATCAACATAAAAGATCATCTCACCTTGAAATCCTGGCAGCCCTGCGTCCCCCTTAGCTCCGGGGCCACCAGGGAATCCTGCAGAGCCTGGAGAACCTGCTTGGCCTTTGGCTCCTGGGCTTCCAGGATAGCCGGGTGTTCCAGCGTCACCCTAGAAGAGACATATGTGTATTAGATTAGATTAGATTCAACTTTATTGTCATTGCACCGAGTACAAGTACTAAGACAACAAAATGCAGTTTAGCATCTAGGCAGAAGTGCAAAAAGAGCAGAAAAGTGCAGAGTATGTACATATGTGTGGTGGTAATATATAAATAAATAAGATATATCCAGTAATAGATACATGCAGTATGGACAGTATTGATAGTTTAACCATGGCAATGAGTACGTTAAGATATATGCGGTAGAAGACTATGAACATGAGCAGCAATAGCAGATATGTAAGTACAAGTGATGGTAGTAGTAGAAGTTATATACAGAATAAGGTAAGAGGCATGATATGATATAAATACGATGAATACACTATGGACAGGATATGTATATAAATAGATACAAATATGAATACACTATAGGTGAGAAATGTACAGTAGTTAAAAAAAACTGTGTGCATGTGTGTATATATACATATATATTTATATGTAATGTCTCTTCAAATCTGTTCTAGTAGTAGAAGTTATATACAGAATAAGGTAAGAGGCATGATATGATATAAATACGATGAATACACTATGGACAGGATATGTATATAAATAGATACAAATATGAATACACTATAGGTGAGAAATGTACAGTAGTTAAAAAAAACTGTGTGCATGTGTGTATATATACATATATATTTATATGTAATGTCTCTTCAAATCTGTTATTACTTAAGAGTTAGGGTTAACCCTCATCTACTTGGAAACATTTTCCTCTTAAATGTATTCAACAGATAATTCACTCTCTCGCTAAGGACACTATTTTTAAATGTAGTATGTGCAGATGCATGTTATTTATTATCAGGTCACAATGATTTGTAGAAAGAACTAATTATACAGGGAAATGTACCTTGGGTCCTGAAGAACTAATTATACAGGGAAATGTACCTTGGGTCCTGAAGAACTAATTATACAGGGAAATGTACCTTGGGTCCTGAACTTCCTGGTGCCCCAAATCCTGGAGCACCGGCATCCCCCTTAGCTCCTGGATATCCTGATGATCCAGGTGATCCAGGTCTTCCTGAGGCTCCTGGTTGACCGGGACCTCCTTTAATTCCAGAGGGTCCTATGTGGAAAAAAAATACATCTCTCATACAGGACTTTGGTAGAAATAGAAAGAACACATTTGGGTTTACTGAGCAAAATGCAACAAAAACCTCTCTTAACACTCACCAGGGAATCCCATTTCACCCATGGCTCCCTTTCCACCTGAAGCGCCAGGGCCACCAGGGCCTCCAGGAAATCCTGGATCTCCTTTGGGACCTTGATAAAGGTTTAAATAGTAAAATGTTAAAATTCTATCAGGAAAAGTACAGTACAGGGTAGTACAATGCTTGCATACAAGTGTTGAAGTGACTGATACCTGGAGGTCCAGGAACTCCTGGTCGTCCATCCTGCCCTGGAATTCCAGCGTCCCCTGGAATTCCAGAGATACCCTTCTGACCTGGAGTACCTCCCGTACCTATGAACAGAGAAAAGGGCACCATGGATTAGACTATTCGCAAGAAAAATCAGATCCAAGGACTCTCTTCATATTTTTAAGACTGCAACAAAAGGTAAGCTGGGTCTCCATATTGATAGTTACCTGGGAAACCTGGGTCTCCTTTTCCTCCTTTCAGAAGAGCTGGAGGTATGGCGGGACCAGGAGCGCCAGGGATACCAGCGTCACCCTTATCTCCTTTGAATCCAGGTCCACCGGGACTGCCTGGTCTCCCAGAATAACCATCTTGACCTGACCACAGAAAAAACAATACCTGCAATCAGCCTTTGACCACATCTAAATTCTTTCAGTAACTGATGAAGGATGACCAGCTACCTTTTGGACCGTTGTATCCTGGTCCACCTGGATTACCAGGGGTACCCAAAGGTCCTGGCGGGCCCATCACACCCATGTCTCCTTTCTGACCTATAGAAAAGACAATGCCAAACAAATGAATGAATGAATGAATGAATGAATGAATGAATTAATAATTAAGGAAAAGAGAACAGAGAGGGAGAAGGCAGATCCTGATTTGCAAAATACACATACCAGGAAGTCCAGGAAGTCCATCTCTACCGGGTCCACCAGGTGGGCCTGATGAGCCAACAGGTCCAGAAGATCCAGGGAGGCCAGGACTACCTCTGTCTCCTGGCAACCCTGGAATATCCAGTCCCGGGCGGCCAGGAATACCTGCTTCGCCTTTTGCACCTGGGAATCCTGAAAAGGTAGGGAAAATATACCTAGGGATTAATGTCATATGACACCAAAGAAAAGGGGGATGTGGAGTAAATTATATTTTACCATTTCGATGTGTTATGTTGACCATAATTTACTAAATAATTACACGTATACATTGAATTCCAAGTGTAGATTACAAATTTTACAATCTTGGGTTAGATGGTCCTTTCCTACATATGAATATGTTCATCTGGCCAGCCTAGGGTAATCTTTAAAGTGTGGCTCACCTGGGGAACCCATGGGCCCAGAAGATCCAGGCGGTCCTGGTGACCCTTGTACACCAAAAGCAGGGCTGCCTGCAGGGCCACGGGCTCCAGGTAAACCAGGAATACCAGAATCACCTAAAGAATGAAAGATGTTAACCATTGATTGTGAGATGGATTCAAAAAGTGAACCATGTTTCTCTGGATATTTTGTTCAAATTTTAATTTAGATAAGTTACAATGCTGAAACTTAGACTTTGTACTTACCTTTAGAGCCAGGGCCTCCGTTTAACCCTGGACGCCCAGGACCTCCTGGGTTTCCTGGAAAACCAGGGTCTCCCTTAGATCCGGGAAATCCTTTTCCACCCGGGAAACCAGGAGGTCCCTGTGGGCCTGGTGAACCATAACCTGGCTCTCCCTGAGTTTAGATACACCATGAGGGCAGACACACAATAAAAACACAACATTATAAAGTTTGTCTTAGATGATGAAGTCAGACAATTAGTTATACTATATTAGATTATCCAGTCTGACTTATACCTTTGATCCAGATGTTCCCGGGGTACCAGGGAGCCCATCCAAACCAGGTCGCCCTGGAGAACCAGATGTCCCTGGACTCCCAGGACCGCCAGGGAAACCTGAACAGGAGGGGAATGTCTATGTTCAGGTGTGCTTTCTGTAGAACTCCAATTTATCTCATGATATTTTGACGTTTCTGTGGATTGTTTAATGCTATCTGTGCAAATATATGAATCTGAAATTGTTACCTTTAGGTCCAGGAGGTCCAGGTAAGCCAATACCAGGAAGACCTGGATCTCCTTTTGCACCAGATAACCCTGGGAAACCTGGTTGCCCTGGTGAACCTGATGTGCCTGTATAAAAACAAAAACCTCTGGTCAATATTTGAAAACATACATGGTATACCATGGTACAACACCAGATTTGGGCAGTGTGCAAACCCTCTTGTTAATTACCTGGACCTCCTGGTAGACCAGGTTCTCCGTCTCTGCCCGGTGCCCCTTGAGTGCCTTTCTCTGCAATGGTTCGGCCAGGTTCGCCTTTTGGCCCTGCAGATAGAGGTAGATATTAAGATTAGCAGGAGCCGTTTCAGACTGCAGCCCTCAACTAATCTAGACAAAACAAAGTTCATAGTTGAAAACGTCTTTAGTGAGTATAGTGTGTGAGTATATCACGTATGACTGAATATGGGGTTTAGAACACTACAATGCATATCAAACTGAAGTTGACCATTGTGATGAAAGATGAAGATAAAATACATGTGAGTTGGAAGAAGAAAGCCGTAAGATGAAAGGACTGTCATCTCAATCTAACCTGGTGCACCAGGGGATCCTGATCTTCCTGACACTCCCTGGATACCCTTCTCTCCTAGAGGTCCTTGTGGTCCAAATCCTGGTGATCCAGGTGAACCCCTGTCACCCGGAGGACCTGGTGTGCCCGGCTCTCCAGGGGGACCAATCTGTCCCTGAACCTGTAAAGAGCCCTGTAGGTGCCAAAATACAGAAAGATTCAAATATGCAGTAATCAAGCCGGGAGGAAAGAAATGGATAGACAAGTCCCCAAGATTCATGGTTGATAGGGCACATTTCAATGTGATAATGGTCCCATATTTGGGTATTGTACACACTAACTTACAGGAGATCCTTTGGGACCAGGTGCACCAGGGCCTCCGTCACGTCCAGGTCTGCCATCCAAACCAGGTAAGCCAGCAGGACCAGGGAAACCTGTGTCTCCTTTCTCGCCCGTTACACCAGATACAGATATCGCGTCACCAGGATCCCCCTTCTCCCCAGGATACCCAGCTCCACCCTGGAGCCCAGGTGTACCCTGTGAAATACAGACATATGTGCATTAGTCACATGACGAAAACTCTACATCAGCAGACTCGAGGAGCAAGTACCATAATGCTCTTTCTGATACAAAGGCATGTGCAGTGAAAACAATGAATGTATGATTGGTAAGAGAGCTGGGACACTTACAGCAGATCCTGGAAGTCCTGGTCCTCCAGGGTATCCTCTTTCACCTTTAGACCCTGGTAATCCAGGAGCACCTGAAGAACACAGACCCATTTTACATTTAGTCATTTAGTCATTTAGCAGACGCTTTTATCCAAAGCGACTTACATATGTGTGACTTACAATGTATACACATTTTACATTTACACTGATGGCACACTGCACATCAGGAGCAATTAGGGGTTCAGTGCCTTGCTCAAGGACACTTCGACAGGGAATCGAACTAGCAACCTTCTGATTACTAAACGACTTCTTTACCACTGCCGCCCGAAATACTCTGATTCGTTTGTTTTGCAAGGTCACAGTACATTGAACAACTTTGTATGTTACATTGAGGTGAGCTCCAAAGAGAAACAACACAATCATGAGTCAGGTATGGTGACTGTGACTCACCTGAGAGTCCTGGTGCACCAGGTGGTCCTGCAGGTCCGGGGAGGCCTCCTCCATTAGAGAAACAATTGACACATGTGTCACCCTTTGCACCTAGGAGAGAAGACAGAGAAACATGTCTCAGGAATACATATTACATATAGATCAGAAACAAAAGACATCATAATTCAATTATCGAGGCTTACCTTTCTGCCCAGTCTCTCCTGGGTATCCACGATCTCCCTGTGAGCCAGGTAGACCCGGAGCACCGTCGGCACAGCCACCAGTATTAGAAGATGTTCCTGGGGGACCTGGTGGTCCAGGAGGACCTGATAAGCCTGGTTGTCCATTTCTGCCAGGTGGCCCTGGCAAACCAATTCCTACTTGTCCCTCCTCACCTTTCTGACCTCTCTCCCCAGGGAAGCCTGGTCTACCAGGGGTACCTGGCTCCCCAATACCTGTGACAAGGAATGCAATAACATATTATGTAGAAGGGATGCACTATGATGTACTTGCTGATACTGAGTACCGATACGAGTACCGAGTAATTTGCCTTTTTTCTTTCAAATTCCTACCCAACTGTTTCTAGCAGGCAAGTCTGATAAGGCGGTACAAAATAAAATCATGCTACCAGCTGTTTACGATAGGCAAATCTGATAGGGCAAAAAAATGACAGACACCTCCTGAATGCAGCCTTGAGTGTAATGCTTGGTATCGTTGTGTGGTGTCAGAGTACAAGAGTACAAGTATATAAGCACAGTATTGGCCCATATCAGTGCATCCCTACTATGTAGGAAAGACGCCGCCAATAAATACACCTTCAAATCATTGAAGTCAAACCAGGTCTGTGGCAGTTACTTGCCTGGTGCGCCGGGGGTCCCGGGGGGTCCAGATAAACCTAAGCAACAAGGAAAAAGAAAAAAGGGCTCAATAAATCACATATTCGTTATTTAAAGTACATTTATGAGTTGGTTATATAACCCTTCATTTGTGGATGGACAGAATACAATCTGTACTAACTGTGCTGTACACATTTTCCCTTATTGATGTAGTGATTACCAAAGACAAATAAATATGTGTTAGTTTACTAAGCATCTGTAAAGGATTCTACCTGCTGGCCCTCTGTCTCCTTTTCTTCCAGGATTTCCAGGGAATCCACGGTCTCCTTTCTGGCCTACTGCATTTGACGTGGGTCCTGTCACCACCTGGAGAGTGTGTGGTGTTCAGTTAGGGTTCAAGTATTGTTAATCATCTTACAGATCATCTCTGAAGAAGTGTACAAGGTTTTTTGGACACCTATTCCACTGAAAAGTTGAATAGAGTTCATTTGCCACCTAGTCTTTCTCTGAACTATCATCATCTCAATAAAGCCATCCTTGATTGACAGAGGGAGCACTGAATCTACTTAAATGGAAAATGTCAATGAAACCCAAATCATGCCGATCTGTTAGTGCAATGGTGGAAAGCTTCCAGTAACACATACCTGCCCTGGAGGCCCCGGGTAGCCACGGTCTCCTTTCTCCCCCTGGTGGACAAAACATTCAATATGTTGATTAATGAAACTTTGAAGAATTTGAACTTCCATGAGATTATAACATTGAAGTAATTGGGGGACAAGCAACGAAGCAGCAAAATGTTGTACTCTGATTGGGGAGGGTCCCATGTGTTTTTCCACCAAGGTTTCATGTCTGCACACTCGAACGCTCTAGCCCCACCAATGGGACAGAGTTGGTGGTGCATTTACACGCGTGAATTGGACCGTCTGCAGGATTTTCAAAAATGAGGTACCGATGGATTCCTTGGATCGAGCCGATCAATTTCTGCCATATGGACTTTTCCGCCAGACTGGACTTTATAATAAAGTTTAACAATTTTTCACAGGTCACACATTTTTTCCAATCTTTACTAAATTTGGCACAGAGTATCGAGACAAAACCTCACAGAAGTTATCATACGGATTTTTCATTTTCAAAATTGTTCATCCACTAATCCACATCTCGCAAATGATATCTCACTAAGTAATGTTTTGACTTTGACTTTGACCCTGTCCAATAATTTGCCACTTGGGGGCGCTGCAATAAGGAAACTAACTCCAGTAATAACTGGTGATGTGTTTGAGCCGTTGAGCCTTTTCATTTGAGGGAACATGTGTGTAAAACAGTATGGAGACACACTCACACTTTCGCCATCACGACCAGGCAGTCCGGGGGAACCAGGGTCTCCTTTTCCACCCTGATAAAGACAGAGACCGCAGATACAGAACATGATTTCTTGAGGTCAGTGCGGTGATGCAGCACAATAGAGATACATTTGGTAGTATTATACATGCAAATCTATAGTTTTTGATAAACAAATTGTAACGTCCACTCACAGGATATCCAGCAGGACCCGGGTCACCATCTTTTCCAGATTTCCCCTGTACAGAGAGACAAAGATTATGTTCCTTGAGTTCTCATTGTTATTATTATGACTGTATTTTTAATCATTAGCAGCAGTAGTAGTAGTTGTTGTTGTTGTTGTGGTAGTAGTTGGAGAAGGAGTAATCATCTGTCAGGTGTGCTCATCATGTACCAGTACTCACCCTTTTACCAGGTTCACCAGATTCTCCTTTGTCTCCTTTCTGTCCTCCAGAGACTCCCTGCAAAATACAGTATATCGTTTAATCCTAACCTTGGCCTTGATATGACTAGGAAACCCTGGCAGTGTAAAATACAGTATATCGTTTAATCCTAACCTTGGCCTTGATATGACTAGGAAACCCTGACAGTGTAAAATACAGTATATCGTTTAATCCCAACCTTGGCCTTGATATGACTAGGAAACCCTGGCAGTGTAAAATACAGTATATCGTTTAATCCTAACCTTGGCCTTGATATGACTAGGAAACCCTGACAGTGTAAAATACAGTATATCGTTTAATCCTAACCTTGGCCTTGATATGACTAGGACACCCTGACAGTGTAAAATACAGTATATCGTTTAATCCCAACCTTGGCCTTGATATGACTAGGAAACCCTGGCAGTGTAAAATACAGTATATCGTTTAATCCTAACCTTGGCCTTGATATGACTAGGAAACCCTAACAGTGTACAACACTTAATACTACATACATCACCCTTAATGTGAGCATTTATAACATGTGGGGAATCAGAAATGAGCATTTATCATGCATTAAATCAAAGTGACCATGGAAAAAAAGGTATTATCTTACAGGTGGTCCAGGCACTCCAGAAACTCCAGGAGGGCCAGGTGGGCCACGGTCACCCTAGAAGAAATAAATGAATTCATTAAATAGATTCATCTTTAAATATACTGATGCTGCTGTTTACAATTAAAGTTAGTATAGCAGCACGTTTAAGTATCTGAACTATAATACCACCAGGTTGTGTTCGAGTGGCTCAACTTAGCAAAACGCTAACAACACCAAGGTCATGTGTCCAGTGGTCAGAGAGTATTTGTACTAATGTATTTGTACTTGTATGTATACTACCTGACAGTAAGTTGTCTAAAGTTGTCTGAATAAAAGTGTCTTCTAAATGAATGTAAATTCAAGGCTTCCACCTTATAAAACCACATTATTGAATGGTCTCTTCCTACAGACTGAAGCCATCTGTAGCCTTTAGCCTTTGAGCTGCACATGAGCATTAAATGCGCTGTATAAATAAAGTTGCCTTGCCTTGCCTTTGTGCAGTCACACCTACTGGTGCACTTAACCTTATTGGTGCTCAGATTTAAGGTGAATGAAATGGATGAAAGAGTGAATAGATCCTCTTTAAGTACTCTGCTGAAGACATATAACCCACTTGCTCCAAGAAGTGGTATAAGTCAGAACATAATCACAATACTAACCCCTCTATGCCCACTTCACATCTGCTGAGAGCTCTCACACGTACCCATGAGTACTATAGTGAAACAAATGCTCTAAAGTACCCAGGAGTACTGGGCTCTAACTAATGCTCTAAAATCTGATTCTCTTCAGTGGTACCATCATTATTGTAGCACTAAAGAGCAAATAACCTATGCTGTATATGGATATGTAACAATGTTTTACATTGTTACTGTATTAGAAGAGTTAATGTAATTTAATACGAATATTAATAATACATTTCTCATTTTTATGAGATGTTATGGGGATGTATGCAATGAATTGGAAGCTTTTCACTATGGAAAAGAAACTTGTCTCCCTTCCTGTTTTCTCCACAGAATTTGTCAGAATTATTGGCTGAGTCTTTTTAGGGCACTGCCACACTAAATCGCGTGAGCTCATTTTCCAAGATATGTTACAAGCTTTCTAGTCATGTAGGTGTTAGCCCATTAGCAATGCCCCCAACTTAACCCACCCTTAAATGCATTGATAATTGTAGGATGGAAATGTTCCCTATTGGCACCAGAGAATTAGACCATAGTACTTAATTTGGCTTTACAGTGAATCTAATAGTAGAATTGGTGCAAGAGTTTTTTTCTGGTACTATGGTAGCTTTTGGTAACAGAGAGATGATGACTAAAGTATCTGTGGTAACTTTGGAATAACAGTTGAAGATGTGCTCTTATGGCAACTTTGGCAATATCATGACAGTGGAAGAAAAGTAGCCTTGACATTAAAATGACTGTGACACTAGCATAGTGAGAGTATGCTAGCTATTATAGTTAAAGTAGACTTGACATCAACATGACTGTGACACTAGCATAATGAAAGTCTGCTAACCACTAAATTTAAAGTAGCCTTGACATCGAGATGACTGTGGCACTAGCATAATGAGAGTATGCTAACCACTATAGTTAAAGCAACAGCATTGTGGTTAATCGTTTCTTTTTTAAGGTAAATCCTCACATTTATGAGGAATTTGATGGCATATGGCCATGTCAAGGACATACGAACACACCTGTGGTTTATGGCCATGTTAAGGACATACAAACACACCTGTGGTTCCTACCAGCTGCCAAGGCTATTCACTATATAGTGTTGCGCTCCTGGTTGGAAACAGCTTTTACAGCAAGACAAAACCAAATATGCCATCACCAAACATCAGTTAGCAAGCTAGCAAGTGTAAAGCATGTTGCACTGTAGTAGGTCTTTACAAGGCAAGTCTGTTTATAGCCTGTTAGCTTGTTAGTTTTAGACAAAACTCCTTACTGCTGCTTTAATGTGACACTACTGTAACTTTCTATAGCTGCTACTAAGGTAACTTTAGCATTGCAATTAGACTAGGACAAAGTTATTTTCCTTCAAACACTACCTTCTCTAGGGTGACCAGATTTGAGTTTGTGAAAAAGAGGACACTTTGTCGCGGGACCCCGCCCCCTCCCCCACAACGGAGTTTTTGGACATCTTTTCCACATGCAGATGTCATGTACTATTCTAAACAGGGCTGTAGTGGTAAAATTAGAGGTGGGTAAACTATACATTTGTAAACTTTTATTTTCCTTCAAACACTACCTTCTCTCCCTGTTGGAATGTAGTTTGCCCGGTGCTCTGCAGCTCTCCGACCTGTCCAGGCGGTCCTGGTGGCCCTGAGGGTCCTTGCTCACCCTGAGGTTAGCAGAACACACACAAATGAAGATGACTGATCAGCATATTCATTCGTGTTAGAAACTCCATGTTTCCACATTCGGAACCATTCCCCTACCTTGTCTCCCTTCGGCCCTTGGAAGTTCAGTCCCATGTTTCCCTGTGTGGCAAAGACCATGAATTCATAGTTAGGTACTATATGCAACATTCCTATATTCATCTACTTTCTAGCTATATAATAAAACAAGTCTAAAATATGTTGGTGCTTTTGAGATTGCATTACCTTTGGTCCCTGGAGACCTGGAGGCCCGGGACGACCCTAGATAAACAGATAGACCAAAAAAGAAAATGTGTGAATAACATACCTGTGTAACTGTACTTAATTAGCAAGGGGCTACAAACCATGTGGAAGATGTGAGACTGATATGATTTTCAACAACATTCCACTGTTGAAATTTTGATTGCAACCATAAGATGGACTCATTTAAAAATAGAAATGCTTTATCCAGGTGGGTTAATTTAGTAGAACAATCAATAAAGTTCATTTAATATTTGATATGTTTGTTGTTTTGTAAATCGTACCTCATAACCTCTAGGGCCAGTGGGACCAACAGGTCCTGGCAGTCCTGAAGGTCCTGAAATCCCCTAGAAGAAAACGACAGTAAGAAATAACTTCAGTAGGTTTCGCAGGAGCTGTGTAGGACCTTGCGAGGCTTGAGCTAATACTGTTCTCAACAAAAACTAATTTCAGAAATCAGATCAAAGTAACTAGTTTATAGCTTTATTACAAACTTTTATCCTCAAAATGATGCATAATAATACATAAAAAAATAAATAAAAATAGAGAGCAACTTACTCGAGGACCTGGCAGGCCAGGTGGACCAATATCACCTTTTGTTCCAAAACGGTCAAGGGGAATCAATTCACCGGGTTCACCCTAGAATGGCAATAAAGGTGATGGTGAGGTCAACACAGCCATATCAAATGAATTAGCATTTTTTCATCATGAGTTCTTGGGACATTTTTTTTAGAAAGAAGACATCTTTGTCAGACACCCAATTGCACTAGACTTAGTCCAGGTCTGGACTTGAACGAGGTTCACTGCCATACTTAGATAAAAACATTTGACTGTAAGACTTTCAGGGACACTTTGATAATGTTCAACACTGTCAAAATCTTAGTAAACAAAAGCAGAAGTGAACTATTTTTCTTCTCTTTCATATGGCTGTTATTATTTTTATTTATTAGTCTTACCTTTTGGCCTGGGAATCCTGGGGGGCCCTGTGAAGATAGTGACAAGTCCAAGTCAGTCCATGTGTGTACACATCAGCATATTTATCACTGCTGAACAATTAAGAGCTGTGTGTTGCACTTACTGGCTGGCCCTCTATGCCTGGGAGGCCTGAAGTTCCTTGGAATCCTCTGTCACCCTGGGCAAAAAAAATACAAAATCCATCCTCATTGAAATGCTGGTGTTCAAGGACCATCATTTTAGGTAAATGTACAAGTAGGAATGCGAAAGCAATTTCCATCCCATACTCAGTTTCCAATCATTAATCATTTCGATCATAGATGTAGAGCAAGTGTGAAATCAATACATGACCACAGCTCACAACAAAAAAAAACAAATAAGGGATAATGTATAGTCCGCCAGGTCAGTATCAGCAAAATATATCGCGACAGGACAAACAGGGCCCGACGTGCAGTGGACCAGCCAAAACGATAAAAGACTTCCTCCAAAATACCTCTTTTTAACGTTTTTTTTATTTTGTATTGTTCTTCACGCAAATAGTATCAATCAATCAATCAATTCAATTTTATATAGCGCTTCTCTATATACCCGAAGTCGCTTTACAGAGTCCAGAGTCCAGTAGTCATACACACACAGTCATACCGGTGGTGGTAAGCTACCTCAGTAGCCACAGCTGCCCTGGGGCAGACTGACAGAAGCGTGGCTGCCAATCAGCGCCAACGGCCCCTCCGACCACCACCAACTTTCATTCATATTCACACAATGCAATGCATGTCTTTATGATGGTGGGGGAAACCGGAGTACCCGGAGTAAACCCACGCAGGCACGGGGAGAACATGCAAACTCCACACAGAAAGGACCTGGAAGGACCGGGATGCGAACCCAGGGCCTTCTTGCTGTGAGGCGACAGTGCTAACCACTGAGCCACCGTGCTGCCCAATAGTACTAACGTAGTACTAACACCTACCTTCGTTCCATTACAGCCTGCAGTTCCTCTAGGTCCAGGGGGTCCATCCTGCCCTGGAAGGCCCTAGAAATGTGCAAAACCTTCAGTGGCGTTCTCAGACATTCATCTTACACTCAAAAAGTTAGAACCTTCACAGCTTTGTCAGACTGGTGTAATATTCCTGTTCTAGCAGACATCGATGTTCCCTGAAATTATGCAGATACTCACGGGAATTCCTGGTGTCCCGGGGAATCCTGGTAGTCCAGGAGGGCCCTGTGAACATGATGTCAAATTTACCATAAAAAAATGACACCCAGAGATGCCGAAATGCATAAAATCTGTATTTTGTGCTGTGAAGTCTAGATACCCACTCGTATTCCTTTGGGACCGCTTGATCCTGTAGGTCCATCATCTCCCTGTATTTGAGAGAGTGTGGAGTGGAGTGGAGAATAGTCATCACACAATTATGTCACTTTCAGACCTTCCCCAGGTAAACAGACCTTCAAAATCAACTGGCTCAATCATCAATATGAGCCACAGCAGTGAACCCTACCTTCTCTCCACGAGGTCCAATAGGCCCCTCTGGTCCTGGGAATCCAGGTACCCCTGGCTGGCCCTGTAGGCCTGGAAGCCCCCTGTCACCCTGGAAGAGAGACATATAGCATTTGCCAGGCACAGTTATGAGACCCCTGCATTCTGATGCTGCCATGTGTCATTATAGATCTGTACATACAGAACAGATCTCATGTCATTATAGATCCCTACATACAGAACAGATCTCATGTGTCTTTATAGATCCCTACATACAGAACAGATGTCATGTGTCTTTATAGATCCCTACATACAGAGAATTCAGGATCAGGATTATAGTCTGGAGAAAGTTGGTCCAGTAGGCAAACACTTAAATTCAGATACAACAATATGGCTGCTGTATGTAAATCCTATTTGTGGTTATTAGAAACTAATCAGATGATTATGGCCCATCCTCCTTCTGGAATTAGTTACATTAATTTATTATCTGCCCTCACCCACCTATTTAAAACTCACAAAATCACTTTTCCATTTAAGACCTATTTCAATCTCACCAAATCACTTTTACATTCAAGAGCTACCCGCTGATCCAGTCACTTTCAATCTGATTTGGCTATGTTTCCAGTACCTATTGTAGCAGTATTAGGAGGAGACGCACAAATAACCTATTTTAAATGTAGACACTAACCTTCACAAGACAGAAACATATCACCCCTAAAGAGAGCCATATTTTGTTATTGGGTGTTTACATGTTCAAACCATGGAGGTATATAGACCTGGAGAGGAAATAGACTGTCGACATCTTGTTTCATGGTGCTTAGTTTGAAGAGCCAGTGGCCCGAGCTCCTAATGCCACTGTAATGACCTGAGCAAACCAATCTAGGCAAACTAAATTAGGAATAATGCTATAGGCTAGAGTGAAGTAAGATGAGCAGTGGGTAGGTTCATCCACCACCTCTTGGCAATCATACACACTTTGTGTCATGTGACCCTAAACTAAGTTTGCATTCTGCATTTACATCTAGCTGTGGGAAAGAACCTTGTAGATTTTTTAAAAAAAATTTTTTAGTCATTTAGCAGTAGGGATGGGTATCGTTTGGTTTTTATCCGATACCGGTACATAACCGATACTTTTAAAACGATACCGGTGCCTAAACGGTGCCGGAACCGATACTTTTATAAAAAAAAAAAATTAAAATTACGATTGACGACATTTAAGAAAGGCTTTTTTTATTGCCAAATATATGAACTGTTTAAAGTAGATTATATATATATAAATAAATAGAAAACACTTTTTAACTTAAAACTTAAATAATATATGAACTGTTAACAAAAGTTTAGACTATACTTAAATAAATACAAATAAATACAAAACACACACACACACACTCTGTACACACACTACAGCTTCAATACTTCAGCAAGGCTTTTTTTATTGCCAAGGCAATTTTTTTTCTTCAAATTGAACAATATATTAACTGTTAAAGTATATTATAAATATAAATACATACAAAACACTCGGCTTCCAACTACAGCTTCAAACTTTTTAACTTCAAACTATGAACATTATATTAACTGTAAACAACAGTTTATAGTATACTTAAATAAATACAAACAGCTTTAAACTTCTTTTGCAAAAATATGAGCATATTTGCCTTTGGAGTCAAAAATGTATTATTTTGTTTGCATTTATTTCATGAAATTTCACCATTTTATGATTTGTTTATACCTATCTTTTCTATCTTGTTTATAGTTAATCTTGTTACTTGAACACACTGAGTACGAGAAAATGTGTACTGCCCCTTTAAGATACTACCGTTGGTAGTTTAGCTGTCATCTCCGTATATTTCTCAGTCTTCGGTTGCTGATCTGCCGTTGACACTTGCCTTCTCTCCCCTCTTTTCACGCAATTATTTTGTTGCATTTGCTGCACGTTGCGTTGTTTGAATCTTTTTGTGCGAAATACAGCCACACTTTTGACCGTTTACCTTTCGGTATTTTCTCTGTTAAAAGGTTGATGGCTAGTTTTGTTTGTGCTTGCCTGCTCTTCACTGTCATAAGACTGTTGCTATGAAAACACCAATGAGCGTGAGCGACACAGGACAAAGTTTACATTGGGAGCTGGGGCAGTTTTACATGTGCCCCACAGAATCTGCCTAGCGACCGTGTTCAATTGGCTCAGGCACCGAAATGAAGCACCGAAATCTGCGTTGCATTTCGGTCCGGGTAGGTACCGGTTGTATTGGAACCGGTTCCATATTGGTACCGGTTCTCGGTACCCAACCCTATTTAGCAGACACTTTTATCCAAAGCGACTTACATATGTGCGACTTACAATGTATACACATTTTACATTTTACACTGATGGCACACTGCACATCAGGAGCAATCAGGGGTTCAGTGTCTTGCTCATGGACGCTTTGACAGGGAATCGAACTAGCAACCTTCTGATTACTAAACAACTTATCTACCACTGTACCACTGTCGCCCCTAGATGACATACTAAGCATATTTTATCCACAAGACACTGTTTTTTTGCTATATCAGGTATAATCAGCCTCACATCAAAAATAATTTGTTTAAAAAGGTATATCAAATATGTTGATGAACTTGCAGGGCGTAAAAACATGTGAGTGAATGATCCAAAGTGGAGCTCTGTGTTGGTAGAGTAAGCACTGTCCCACAAATGGAGGCTGTGCCCGAGCCTTGGGGGTGAGTTCAGCTGTGGTTCATCTTACATGAAGTTAAGTCAAATATTTGGTGTTTAAATTAGAGTTGCATCCCAACAATAAGTAACTGACATTATATTTGGTATTTTAGATGGAGTATTACAGCTGTCATGTCACGTATTAACAGAAGAAAAAACGAATAGGTGCTCCATGGCCATGTGCTGTGTAGCATTAGTTCTTGTTTACCTCCTTGAAGATGAGGCACAAGCACCACTCTTGTTTTTGCCATTTTGAATAACATTTTCTGTACATATGTGTCAGTGCTTATGTTATTGCCGAAAAAGTTTGCGTTATGTGACATGTTAGTGCTTATGTTATGTTATGTTTATAGGATAAAAGGTTTGCTATTATGTTAAACATACAGTTGAGTCTATACTTAAAAGTGAAAAACTAATAATCTGTGGATATTCCTCAAAAGAAAAAAAGTTTCAGTTAATTTAAGACTTCCATGCCTTCCATGTCTATTTCTTGGCAAACCTGTAGACAAACTAGTTGTAATATTTCACATCAATAAAAATCACTAGAATGGGGGATTTAAGTATACATAATTATACTTTAAAATCTGGTTAGTGTAACTTTTAGTAAATTAGTAACTGTTTTCTCAGATGGCTCAACCTGGGTCTAACATGGGACCACAAGAGCACTTTTTGGGGGACCCCAGGTGTTGTTGTCTGTTTGAGTTAGGCTCACTGCTAAGGTTTCAACCGATGGCACACATCCTTTAACTTGTGTTGCATTAATGCATTCAGGTTAATCCTGTCTCGTATTCCCTTGACTATAGGTTGATTTAAGGCTCATCTTACCCCTATTAGTGTTATAAGTCAATTATAAGTGTCTTCTGAATATTTGTTGCATAAATGATACCAGGAGTAAGCAGTAAGAATTGGCCTGAGTAATACAGTGTGTTACAAATAAAATGCATTATTATTATTATTATTATTATTAATAATAATAATCTCACCTTATCTCCTTTCACGTTACTACAGTCACACTTTGATCCAGTGCAGCCATGGCATGCCTGAGAAAGAGAGAGGGAGAGAAAGAGAAATAAAGTAAAAAGAGGTGTTTATTCTGTGATATTGACAAGTTCCGTAAACAGTGTGGTTGAATTGGTTCGGTACGTTTGTCTGTTAATACAGCAAAGTATAAAATGTACAGGTATTTAGAATTTCAGCAATGCTGTTACATCTAGCCCTATCACCAATCCCTTTGTTAGCCTCAAGGGGGAGCTGTTTACCTCGTAATGCATTTAAGGTTATTGTCACTGGAGAATGTAAAGTGATGTGATCTCAGTGTCTTTCTGAGCTTTATGTGACAGGGTTTTTGTAATTCATTCAAAAGACGAGAACTGTGAAGAATTGGTTCAGGGGAAGGCAACCTCCTGTGTCCTGATTTCACCTGATAATAATAACAGTAATAATAATAATAATAATAATAATAATGATAATAATAACAATAGTAGAATAGTAGGCTAGTATTCAATCAGTCTACACAAATATTTATAATAATATGCTTTTATTGCATGTGTTTCCAATAACTGTACACACTTCTGCCCCCAGAAAGCTCACACACTGCCATTTAAGCTTGTAGTGCTTTTCACAGCCACTAGATGTTAGCATTTAGCCAGTACATGGTGGATTGACAATAATTGTATGCCAAGGGAATGTTAAGAATGTTACCTAAAAGAGAGGGAGTAAGAGAAAGAGGGGGGATTTTGAAAGGAAAAGCTACTATGGAGGCACAACTGCATGGTTGCTAACAGCTACACACAGTGCAAAGCTACAGGAGAGACTCTCTGTGATGTGGTCTCCTGCCGTGTCATGTACTTGTAAGTCCTAATATGTATGGATGAGGGTGAAAAGGATGATCAAAAGTGAGTTCCCCAAAGCAGTGATGTCCCTATTCTGTCATCTCCTGTAGAAATTCTCAATCTGTCCGTTTCTCTTGTTTTCACCCTATTCTGTGTATGCTTATCTTCTAACATTGGATTCAGTTCCCTTGTATTTCTGATAGTCAGGGCAGAGCTGATGAAACACACCTGAGAGGCACCAGACATAATGGTCAATTCACTACTTGAAAGCCTTATTAATGAATAATTACCACTTTCCATGGAGTCCACTGTTGTGCAGTTTGAATCAGACACAATATGACACAACTACACTTCTTCACTTATATAGACACAATATGACACAACTCCACTTATGTAATGAAACCCATAATTCAGGAAGAAGGAAACTGCATCATCCCATGGTTCAAAACTATTTCTGAGCATAGCCTTGAGTTTGCTTTGGCCTTTAATGTGTACTGCAACATACTCCATACTCCAAAACTAAAAGAAGCAGTCAACAGTAACACCATTCTCTCATTCTTCATCTGTCTAGCTCTCTTTCTCTCTCTCTTTGTCTTTTCCATCTTGTTGTATTTGGTCAGGCAGAATGTGCTGCTGCTTATCGCCTCAAGTGCAGCAGGTGAGTATGATGTCGAAGACGCCTGAGGTTGAGAAAGGAGCTGGAATGTTTACCTAGTACTGACCGTTGTTTATGTTTCATTGTAAACCCAATAAAGAAAAAAAGGCCACAGCATTCTCATCGTAATGAAAGAATGTGCGTGAGGGAGACAGCAATGCAGTGGACAGTGGAGAAGAGTGGGTCGCTCCAGACCTGCATGCAAACATACTTTGTGCAGTGGAGAAGAGTGGGTCGCTCCAGACCTGCATGCAAACATACTTTGTGCATCAAATTCACTATAAGAGAACACACATGGTGGGACTGAGAAGGTATGACTCGCAGGGAGAAACAAAACAAACGTACAAAGTGGAAGACAAGGAAGAAAAATGTTGAGGGTAACATTAGTGAAAAAACAATAAAGGCAATCGAGCCAGACAGGTCAGAACGTCCATGTCTGAATCTAAAGCCGGTTTGTTGTCATGGTCATGACCTCTCCGGTCAACCCTTACGAGCACACTTCCTCTTGCTGAGTGCCCCGACTGGCCTAAGCACCATCCCGAAATACCAGAGGCGTCACATTAACACCAGAAGGAGAGAAGTGGTTGGTTAGCTCACACTGACACACAGAAGTGCAATCTACTGGTCTGTGCATGGCTGAGTGACTGATGGGTCGGTCACTGATGCCTAGTATTCTATATTGACAATATAAACTGCAACCGCTTGAGCGACTGGTTCATCTCATTCAATAATACTACATTCAGGATTCAGTTTATATTCTATGTATGGTAGCTAAACACTGTATGGCAGCTACATTTAACAATAGATACAAATATATAGATAATTGGAGTAGTAACTTCCAATTGCTAGACTGTCTCTCTCTCTCTCTCTCTCTCTCTCTCTCTCTCTCTTTCACACGCACACACACACACACACACACACACACATGCCGGCAGGGTTCACCTTAGGGTCAAAGGTCGGGTAGTTGCCCTGTAGTCTTGTTCCTAAGGACTGGTGCACATTGAAGGTTAAGCCCACTGACAAGTGTGAGATGTGACGTGATGTGACGTGAGATAAGAGTGACACATCTGTTTTCTCTCACATCTCTGTTAGATGATTGACAGCCAGCGTGGCAAATAAACCTGACGTCCTGCAGGATGCCAACATAGCTGAGGCTATAGATTCACTCTATAGTCACTGGCCACACTGAGAACAGCTAAAAGAGATTAGCATTTAATGCTCATAGACTGAGACATGTTCTGTAGTCACTGGCCACACTGAGAACAGCTAAAAGAGATTAGCATTTAATGCCCATAGACTGAGACATGTTCGATGAGAACAGCTAAAAGAGATTAGCATTTAATGCCCATAGACTGAGACATGTTCGATGAGAACAGCTAAAAGAGATTAGCATTTAATGTTCATAGACTGAGACATGTTCTGTAGTCACTGGTTACACTGAGAACAGCTAAAAGAGATTAGCATTTAATGTTCATAGACTGAGACATGTTCTGTAGTCACTGGTTACACTTAGAACAGCTAAAAGAGATTCGCATTTAATGTTCATAGACTGAGACATGTTCTGTAGTCACTGGCCACACTTAGAACAGCTAAAAGAGATTAGCATTTAATGTTCATAGACTGAGACATGTTCTGTAGTCACTGGCCACACTGAGAACAGCTAAAAGAGATTAGCATTTAATGTTCATAGACTGAGACATGTTCAAAACCAAACCGATGAAGATCTGGCTAGGGATCAAAGCTACTCAACTTCTTGTCACTTTCTGTTTCAGAGAGAGCTTTCACTCTATAGATACACAATAGTCTTCAAAACGGGGCATGTAGGACAGGGCAGATCCTCAAAGTCTAACGAGCTGTCAAATTCCTTAAAACTGATTAGTACATTGATACCCTCACACTGTAAAACACTTTGTTATTACAAGTAACAGCTAGAGATTGAATAATTGATTTTGACAGCCTTCATCATTCTTCTTTACACAAGATTAAATCCCTTATAAACAAAGCCATGGATGTTGTTCCTGCAGTTTAGTCACAGAGGCATAAGCATGCAAGTCTCATTCCTCCCTGTTTTTGTGCGAGGGCGCAGGAGTGCCAACAGCTGCATGACATACTCCCCAACCCGTTCATTCCACCTAGGACATCAAGTGCCAGCAGTCCAAGAAGTAGCACATGAAGTGGTTCTGAATGTTTTGAGAGACATTCGTAACTAGCCATGTGGAGTAGGCTTCTATGGAAACCATTTTCAAACTAGAGATGAGAAAATGAGAATGTGATCCGCCACCTGAGGGAGGGGCAATACGTGTCATTTAAGGACAGGGCAGTGATTCTCTAACACCAATGATTCAATTACCTATAATGCAAAGGCACTAACAAGTAAGCTGTTGACTTTCAGCCTACCTTATAATGTTTCTTGAATGGACACAAACAAAAATCAGTGGAAATATAAGCTTTAATTAAGTCACAGGAGTGCTGATATCTTCATCTGACAATTACAGCTGCAACTAAGAATTTTGTTGTCGTCAAGTTTAGGCGAAAATTCAATTGTCAACTCCACATTGGGTTTCACTTCCTGGTCTGGCATGGAGCTAAACTGCACTTCTGGGCAAACACTTCTTCACCTGCCTGGTAGCAAAGCAGAGCCGCTGGGCAAACAACATTTCTTAACCACTCCACTAGAGACATATAACATCTCTCCATTCATTCTCAGGGGGGAAAGAAGACATTCAAAATGGCAGTTAAACGAGAAAGCCTATCAAAACGCTGCATTCAAGTGCGCTACACAGCATTAGTCCGGACCTGGTGGCGCTGCAGTGTGACAATGTGGTGATAACTGTCGAAGGAGAAGCAGCACAAAAAATGAGCTTAATAATAATAATAATAATAATAATAATAATAATAATTATAATAATAAAACTTAAGAAGAACAATATGTGATTGCTTGTGCAGTTAGTACTACATGGAAATATGACTCAGCCTTGCGAGAAGCTCGCTGTTACAAAGAGCCACCTTTGACCCAGCAAATGGAACTGGAGTTAAAATAGAATGATGCAAAATTAATTAGAAGAGTATTCATAAGGGCTTTCTCGCCAATAAAAAAAAAAAACAAGTTAACGTGACCCCATTTTGCACTCTGGTGCCTCGTTAGTGCTCTCTAGTGGTGCAGGTGAGTAATGCATTGTCTGTGCTCAGTGAACCGGAAGAAGGTAGTGGGCCATTGGAACGTCGGCTCCCAGGCTGTGTGTGCACACCCCTGGGCTGCTGATTAATGTGGTCTGCTGCAGTTGGCTCCCACCACCAGACACAGGCTATACCACAGTGCACTGGTGCAGCTAATCGAGTGAGTGAGGGGTCAGTGAGCTCAAGATATGTGCCTTCTACCAGCAACACACACACACACACACACACACACACACACACACACACACACACACACACACACACACACACACAGACACACACACACACACACACACACACACACACACACACACACACACACACACACACACACACACACACACACACACACACACACACACACACACACACACACACACACACACACACACACACACACACACACACACACACACACACACACACACACAATCTCTCCCTACTTCTCTCTCCCACACGCTCTGAAATCTTGACAGCATTCTAACAGCACGTATAAAATCTTCAAATGTGATTCATTCGTATGATCCATATATGCCTTAGTCTTCCTGCACAAGCAAATCAAATGTCCTCCAAGCACCAGACAAGGGCTTTAAGGGATCTTTTGTCCTCCGTGTCTTTATTGTCCCTGTGTCTGCCCTGTGCATGGGGCAGAACTCTGGGCTGTGCTGGGACCGTGGCAGGTGGCTTGTGTCTGCGTGTGAAGTGACTCAAGTTGGGCTGATTTAACAGAAGTAAGAGGAGACGGGGCTGAAGCAAACGGAAGGCGTTTGTGTTGAGGATTAGCCGGGCCCAGACAGGAATTCCCCCAGTGCCATCAAAGATGGGAAATTACAATACACACCTTCAACTGGTAGCACTCCAATCACCTCAGTACCATGAAGGTGGGTGGGCAACCCCATCTGTTTTCTTTCCACACCACTCTTTAATATATTTATGTCGTGAGGTGGCCAAAGGAGCTAACCATTTTTGTTTCTGCTTATTTATAATTTATATCCTTCAGACCATGTTGAGTGCCTGTTTTTATCAACTAGGAAATATTGCCAAAGTAAGGCCGGTCCTAGAATGGGCAGAACATTTCAAATCTTATCCACACATTGATGTCCATTAAATGCCGTGTTGTGATGCCATTCAATGCCGTATTTTCCTTATTCAATCAGTGCAAAATGCTGCTGCTAGGTGGAGTCAAATTCATATCAGATCAGATTCAGTCAGATTCTTATTAAAAAATCCTTTCCAAAAAACGTTCACCAAATTCACCAACAAGCGTGTTTGGCAAACAGTGGTGCCAAGTGCACCCACTTGCTCTCAGTGAGACTGAGTTAATTTGGGACACATGTACTAGTCCTGATCCAAGTCCAAGGTGAATGGCTATGTTCAAATGGCCGCCATGTCAATTAAGTTCTGACTGAGCTGCTGGAGCTGCCAGATGAGGCTGATGGTGCCAACTGGGCACATGGAACAGCCACTACGGGCGGAGCGGAGCGGATGCCAACTGGGCGCATGGAACAGCCACTACGGGCGGAGCGGCTGTCAAACTCTTGACAACTTACCAGCAACAAACACAGCGGAACAACACAAATCGTTTTTGCATACCTATAAAGTAGGCCAAACACAATCTAAATGAAAACGCCAATGAAACAGCACAGTATAATCTTTTTTTTTTTTACAATTTCCTTTGAATAGATGTATCTTCAAGATGCAGGTTTGATACAAACTAACTATGAGAAAAAAAATCAACCGCAAATCATATCTGTACTGTTTCAAATGCTTCCATTCATATGGTCTTCCCCTGAAGTACTAAGTTCAGTTTTATAAGCACACTGGTGAGGGAATGGAACAGAAAAACAGCAAATATGGTAAGATGTATAGCAAACGTTTGAGCATGCATGTGTGTGTGTGTGTGTGTGTGTGTGTGGGATTGCTTAGCAGGCAGTTCTTTATTCCTCTGCTCTGTGGGAAGGAAGATCCTTCTGGGAAACAAGGTGTGTGTGTGTGTGTGTGTGTGTGTGTGTGTGTGTGTGTGTGTGTGTGTGTGTGTGTGTGTGTGTGTGTCTATAAGTCTATAAGGGAGTCTCACCCCTTGAGATAAGACTTGTTATGTGGTGCTCAGGCCCTGTCCCTCCCATGGTCCAGACAGCTGTGGAGACCTTGACTGTCAGGGAAAACATTCCCCTTCACAGCACCAACGGCACTCGTTCTCAGAGGGGAACAAACAGGAGAGGAGACTCTTCTGAAATCTTCTCCTTCCCCCATGTCTCATGTCATTTAAACACAACTCTCTCACACACACACATACACACACACACACGCACGCACGCACGCACGCACGCACACACTCACACTCACACACACACACACACACACACACACACACAAACACACACACACACACACACACACACACACACAAACACACGCACGCACGCACGCACGCACACACTCACACTCACACACACACACACACACACACACAAACACAAACACACACACAAACACACACACACACACACACACACACACACACACACACACACACAAACACACACACACACACACACAACCTCACCTCCCTTTCCTGTCATGATCTTCAAGCAAATTGGCAGAATGACCTCGCTTGTGTTCACTGCTCACTGCTCAACACCCCACTGTTAATTGTTTATAAATCGTCCCCAATCAGACACTAATATATAAGCAATGTCAAACTATCCGAACTGCATCAGCACAGTGTCCATTTAGGGAAGCGTAGAGGGAGACGTCTGTTTACACAAATAAATGTTTTGTGATTGACCTGGACCAAACATATATCCATCTGCGTGAGTCGAGGGAGGTTTACTAAAAGACACACACGTAGTGTACTTCAAGTATTTATCCCAAACATCGATGAAAAAGCATCAGCTGAAATCCTGTTTATGCTCTTAAAGCATTTTTGACGGTGGTCAAAAGAATGTCACTGGGGACGTACTGAACCACTGCAGGCCCTGCCCTGTTTCTACCACTAGAGGGAGCAGCACTGTCAGAGGAGTGCAGCAACAGGCTGCAACTTGCTGCTGGCAGAGGTCAGGCAAAAGGAATGAATGAATCCTGGGTGAGAAAATACCATTCAGGAGATTCCTGGAAACCAAACGTGTCCAGTTTTAGCATATTCTTTCAGTGACATACCAGTAATCAGTAGATTAACAATATGTCTGTCCAAGTCCCTCTCCTTATTTTCTTTGATATAAAAGTCTTATTAGAAATTGTCTGAGACATGCTACATACACACACACACACACACACACACACACACACACACACAGACACACACAGACACACACACACACACACACACACAGACACACACACAGACACACACACACACACACACACACACACACACACAGACACACACACACACACACACACACACACACACACACACACACACACACACACAGACACACACACACACACACACACACACACACACACAGACACACACACACACACACACACACACACACACACACACACACACACACAGACACACACACACACACACACACACACACACACACACAGACACACACACACACAGACACACACACAGACACACACACACACAGACACACACACAGACACACACACACACACACAGACACACACACACACACACACACACACACACACACACACACACACACACACACACACACACACACACACACACACACACACACACACAGACACATTGAATGAAACACTTTGACAGGAGTGAGAGTGTGGTTGGTAAAAGGTCTCCTCACGGCTGTGATTTGGCCGCAGGCAGGAGGCAGGAGGCAGGAGGCAGGAGGCAGGAGGCAGGAGGCAGGAGGCAGGAGGCCTCTATTCCACCTGCTCCGTTTGCTGCCTTCCCTGACTGTCAAACTGTCAAATGGAACATTATGAAACCACTGCCTGCCATTCAGCCCTCTTGCTTTGAGTGAACTGACTGCTGATGTCCAACTGAACGGTTGAAATATATCAAAAGCGGAGCGATGACTAGCGGTGATGAGTCCAAGTGGGGTGGAGCCAAGATACCCCCACTCATGAGAGTGCTTCTTGTCCAATCAGAAGTGGTTTGACAGGACCTAACTGTCCAATCAGAAGTGGTTTGACAGGACCTAACTGTCCAATCAGAAGTGGTTTGACAGGACCTAACTGTTGTATAACATAAAATAACACACAAAGCAAAGACTCAATGTACCTCTAATCCTGGCTGGTTCTGAGGCAGGTATGTGGCTAAGCTGCTGAGAGTACCACACACAGCATGGAGCCATCAGAGAGAGCTTTGCCTTTGAAAAAAAGACTCTACCCTGCATTATGAAACTCTTGCCGATCCAACATGGAATAATCCCTATCAGTGCGCATTCCTGGAAATACGACCTCTACAACAGAGCCAGTCAAACAGTATATGGGTCATCCATCCACACAACACCGTGTGTTGGCCTTACATGTGAGCTCATCAAATCTACCGGCCAAAGATGTTCAGATGCACACACCTACACACACACACACACACACCCATCCAAACTGGGGCGGCCTATGACAAGTGACATTTCTCGCTGAGTAGAAAATGTCTGACTTGTGTTTAGAGGCACTCTCTTGCCCCACCCCCCTCAGGCATTACCATGGCGACCCACCTCAATATCTTTTGACTGGTGCCACACACAGTTTTAATGGGGCCACAGGAAAGTCACGGTTTACTTTAAACTGCTTATCTGACAGCAGATGCAGATGGAGAGCAATATATACTAATATATATACTATACCTAAATGTCCCTCTGGATTAATAAAGTATCTATCTATCTATCTATCTATCATATACTGTAGACCCATACTGTCCTTTAAATGTGAGTGAGAGACATAGAGAGACATACAAAGAGAGAGAGGGAAGAGAGACTCTGAGAGAGGAAGAAAGAAGGAGAGTAACAAAAAACAGAGAAGAGAGGACAGATTGACTTGACCAGTATGGTGGACGAGAAAAACACATTACAGTAAAAGAAAAAGAAAACAACTTATAGTTAAATGGCATTAGGATGAAAAGCAGTGGACTTACACTCCTCATTTTGAATTATATATCCCATAAGTTAATGGACACATTAAAAATGCCATTATGGTAGCCCAACACCTTTGGTAAAGGGATCCTTTTCATCCTTTAGACATCTCAGCAAGAAGATAGAAGTGGTTCTCTCTACCTAGTTGTATCCACTAAGGAGATGGACAAATCATTCTTAAAAAGGGCGCATGACTAATGTGCAGTGAAGACACATAGAGGAAGTTCCATACGACAGATGAATTCCTCTCTGTAATTTCATCCAAATGCCTCATAAATCCATGCCTGTTTTGAACACAGAGACAGAGGAAGTGGAACGCTGTGAGACAGACCTGAGAGCAGCGTTTATCTGGAGGATCTGTGTGCTGGTGTGCAGTTTGTCCCACGTGAGGGAGCAGATAGGAGAGGCTTCAGACATCTAGATCAAGGTCACCCTCTGTTCAACCCCCCCCCCCCCCCCCCCCCCACAGTCCTGCACTCCCTCTATCTATGTCTCCCCCTCGCTCGCTCGCTCGCTCTCTCCAAATCAAGAATCCAAAACAAGAAATGCCCTGTTTCCAGACCAGTGGATCTGCCCCTTTCTGTTGCTCAGTGAATTCACAACATAGTCTACAGAGAAAGAAAGGGATAATGGGAGGGAAGATGGACTGAAATGATGAGAATGTGGCAAATTATAGAGCAGATGAAACGAACTGTGAAACGAATAACTGAGATATAACCACTTCTTGCCACACATTTAAATGGGGGAGATGGACATAGCTAAAATACTTTTAAAGTAGAAAGTGAAAATGAAGAGGTCTTGACCCAAACTTCTGCAAGTGAACCACTTTCCTTCTGAGATGAGTACCCACTCATAACAGATGACTCTTACTCAAAACATGAAGGGCAATTGTACTGAAACTGTGGCCCCATTCACACCTGTCATTAAAATGTGTTTTTGGGGGCGATCGGGTTGCAATCGGAATGGTTGACCAAATCAAAAGTACAGGTGTGACCTCCCCCAAGGCGCATTGAGGATGGATTGATCTGTGATCCGATTGGCCACTCCGCCTCTGGAGGTGGTCAGGGGACACATTGTGACCTCATTGGACACAAATGTATATGCAATTGCATTATCAGTTCACAAACAACAACTACGTGGGCGAAAACACCTAGTCGTGTACTTCTTCCCCCGCTTCAAAACGCAAGCAAACTCAATAACGCAGCTTCATGGAGGGCTACTCTCTTCTTCTATTCGTCTTCTGTCTTTTTGTTTGTTGTTTTTTTGGACTCACGCAATTGAGAGGAGGATGTGACATGAGCTGGACACAGTGATCAGATCTCAATGAGGACACTGGAGACACATTAATACCAGGTGCAAATGTAATCACGCTTAAAATCATATCTAGAATCTGGAAACTGAACGCATTTTAATGCCAGGTGTAAATAGCCTATGTGCTTCCAGACATCTTCACCTCTATGCTGATACTCAAAGAGGGGCCTAGGGCCTGGGATCTGCATCAGAGAGGGGCCTAGGGCCTTGTATCTGCATCATAGAGGGGCCTAGGGATCTGCAGGCATAGAGGGGCCTAGGGCCTGGGATCTGCAGGCATGGGCATCCATCAGGAGCCAAACACAGACACAGCACACTACAAAGAAGGTGGTGTGTGTGTGTGTGTGTGTGTGTGTGTGTGTGTGTGTGTGTGTGTGTGTGTGTGTGTGTGTGTGTGTGTGTGTGTGTGTGTGTGTGTGTGTGTGTGTTTGGGGGGGCAGGTAATAACACATAGCTCTTGTCTGCCCTAAGATCAAAAGACAACCCCTCCCTTCCTTCTTTCTTTTGCACTTCGAGGGTCTCTCTTTCTGTCTGCCTCTTTCAGCTTCTCTCTCTTCTAGACGGTACAATGCAATCACATTCCTCTGACTGCAGTGGGTTGATAAGACCAGACCTAAGACCAGACGCAAGTGTACTGAGCTTCTTTTTCTTTTCTTTGGATTGAATCTAACCTTTCGCATGTCAGGAGCCAGGTCACTCTGCATGCATGTTGCATCAGTTACACAACATAAAGACATGCAAAAAATAGTTTAAAAGTTTAAAAGTGACACATTTGGTGACAGATTGGTATAATGTGTTTTGGACCCTTACACTATGGAACTATTTTCAGAATCTGTGCTTTGTGTTGATTGGTCGAGGCCAATGACAGATGAGTGCAAAAACAATTCACACTAATGCCATTAGATTTCCACTGTCACATCACTATTTCATGAACCACTACCTAGCACATGCAAATGGATACAATAGGCAGCCATTTTGAGACTTGGCTTAATAGCAAAAGAGGGCATAACTTAGCAAGTGTTTTTTAATATGTGTGTGCAATACCATGACACTACCAATACAAAATCAATACAGATTTATACTATTTATATATGACCTTCTCTGTTTTCAACAGCTATACCACATACGTATATAATTGATATATCCCCTTCCCTGTTCTCAATAGCACTGGTAATTTTAACCAATGGTAAATACACCAACTGACACATGAAGAGTTTGCCTCAGTGATGGTGGAACGGGAGGTTCAGTTGAGTTCGAGTGGATTGGTAAAAAGGCTGGGAAATGGGTCATTTCCTAACTAAACAAAGGATTAGGAAACTAATGGAAAGACTATGCTCCTGTTAACCCTAAATGACATTTCCACCCTATTTACACCTTGGTGTGAGGTTGAAGGCATCCGACTGTTTGTAAACCTCACTTCACATCCCAAATATGGCATCCCAGACTGGTGGTCCTACTGCTGCTTGTGTCTCTCAAGGCACTGCGCTTCTAGGAACGGGCCATGTTCAGTTAGGTTGTCATTCTGGTGATGACGTTTTAGTCCCAGCCCCATAAACATTTGAAGAAGAAGGAAGTGTTACATCCAAGTAGTGATTGGGTCTTGAACATATTTATTCTGAGATATCTATCTCAAGGTGAACACTGTGTGTGGTTGTGGGGTCAGCTAGGGGCTTGTTTACAGCAGACCTAAAAGTGATGACAGTAGCCACTCGACTGTAAACTGTGCACAGGTGAACCACAAGAGTCCTGTTTCGCTAAGGAAGACCAGTAGATAAACAGACCACAAGAGTCCTGTTTCGCTATGCAAGACCAGTAGATAAACAGACCACAAGAGTCCTGTTTCGCTAAGCAAGACCAGTAGATAAACAGAGAGAGCAGGATTATGAGTGTTTCTCCTTCAAAGATGACTTCAGGGAGAACTATTTCACCATCTCTTCTCAGAGGTTGTACTTCTATGGTACATCAGAACTACAGTTTTTAAGGTTGTACAGAGCAACCCGATAACTGGGGCCAGGGCAAAGGCATGGCGGGCGAAAGGGATTGATCCGTGGAGAGTGGTCCGAAGCAAAAGCAGTTGTGTGTATCAAACACACATACTGTATGTGCTGGGTTTGAGTTAGGTTACAATATTTAATTTGACCATATTCTGTCACCCATGGCTTTCAAAATAACATGCTCAATATTTTGATACCAGTGCTGTCACTTTGGATAAATGAATATAAATAAATGTAAATACACTTACAATCTACAGGTGGTTAAACTGGTTGTGTATATTTTCACTGGGATTGAACCGATCTCCAATCAGGTCTAATGGTGCACTGGTCATGATTTAAATTTGTTCTAAATCTGAAGAAATTGAAAGAAGTCTACATTTTCACTAAAAGACATGGTGAAAATAGTCATGTCCCCAAGATTCTGAGACAGTTTGTAGCCCCGCCAATCCTAATTTCAGATGAACTGCTGAGGAAAAGCCATTCAGAACATCTCTGGTTCCTGTATCATGGGTGTGTAACTGGGTTGAGACCGCACCAAAACCCATTCAGAACATCTCTGGTCCCTGTATCATGGGTGTGTAACTGGGTTGAGACCGCACCAACACAGGTGACTTACAATCTTTTTTATTTCGATCGAATAATCTCTGTTTGATACAAACTAGTAATTGGGCAAATTTCACATTGCACTAATAAGTCATAACTCATTGCTTGTTCTTTTATCAAGAACCACCCATGCCAAGATGCCCGGAAACATTGCATGCGTGTTATGGAAACAAAGCAGAGAGCGTTATTAAACTGGGACCATCCGGAAAAAAAAAAAAAAACCCTAGAAAAAGGTGTCCCGTGGCAATAGCACTAAGAGCCTGGAGAGCTGTTTTGAGAAATGCTTGTCGCTCGGCTGCTCATGAAAAGGCACGTGATGCCTCACCGCCGGCAGGTGAGATAACATTGGAATGTGTGGTGTCCCCGCTGGAGCCGACTGCAGCCGGGCGATTGGCCCACTCAACCCCCACATTGCAGTCTGGATGTTTCTCCCGGCGTGTTATGGCTATGCTCACAGATGTGTGATACTCTGACTGATGCATGACTGGCAGGGGTGAATGGGGGCTGATGGGACAGGGACAGGGACCCGCCCCACTCGAACTCCGGGTTCAGGCCCATTAGGAATTTTTGTGCATAGCTGAACATTTGACCATATACAAAGGAGAATAAACACACGCACACACACACACACACACACACACATACATACTGAAACACACACACACACACACACACACACACACACACACACATCCCACATGGGACCAGAGAGGGGTATCAGATAAGTTCAAAGGAGATCATGATGATATGTATTACAGGTAAACCTTCTCAGGCACCAAAACCTAGATTTTTTTTTATCAACAACCACTTAAAAAATGCAATTAATGCAAGAAAGTGTCTGTAATGGAAAAAAAAAACATTTACCATCAAACATCAAACTACAAATTGTTCATAATACATAATACGCAGAAGTAGTAAAAAAAAAGAATATAAATAAAAGAACATCCTAACATCCAACGAGCCATTTTCTTTCTGAATCTCAGTCAGACATTCTTTCACATCACCTCATACCACTAGAGGGAGCCATTCTGGGAATAATCAACTGCGCAGTCCTCAAGTAGAGTTTTGCGGAATCTGGTTTTCTTTAAAAGGAACAGAGCACTGTCCACAGCACACAACTGACTGAAGACATTGCAGTTTAGACACATATACAATCACAAGCACATCAAAGCTAATATATGTGACTCTATTCACATTCAACAGCCCTTTAAGTAACTCAACTCAAGCACAATAAGTGCTTCTGAAATAGGCCCTTAACGCCATCATATGCCATTTCCAGAATAGAAGGGGAGCCAGGGCTGAGATATTAAAAGCACACGGATGGGGTTTCTAATGGAGCTTAATTATCAACTGCCTACAGAGTCTCCACTGAGGGGTGAGACAGAGTACATGAAGTTGAGGAAAGACCAAGAATGCTATTGCTCTTCAACCTTATATAGAACTCTAATGATCTGAATACATCTCCCCTTGTTTTTAACCATGCTGGATTTTTATATGAGTCTTTTATTAGACAGACAGTCAAGAAGCAATAAAAGCCGCTTTTCTAACTGTTCTGTTACATGGTGGCGATTACATTGATTTGTATTACTTACAACAACAGCATTATAGACCCTTTAACCGTTCACTCCATATCAAGGCCCTGCTGAGCCGCACTGTACTATAAATCTATGAATGAGCTCCCATTCACGTCAGCTGGACATGGCGTTATATGGGTGGGAATGTATGTGCTCACTGCAGGATAACGCTGGGAGGGAATAGAGACCACGCAACCCAGTCTGTTGGGTCTGGCACTGGACACGACGGAGAATGGACCTGCAGAATTCAAATACATTCCCGAGACCAATCAATAGGGCTAAAATGCACTTCCCAGACAGTGTTGCAACTGGGCAAATAAAGAGGAGAATTCTGTGAAACATGGACAGATCATACAGTAGACCTCTCTAGAGAAGCGAGGAATGGGTTGTGGTTTTATAATAGTCCGTATAGAATGAAATCAAAATGGCATAATATGATCATCTGGTCCTCAATTCTTTCTTCATTTCGGTCACTCTCACTTTTGAACACAGAGGATGTTGGGCAGGTAGGTGAGTGGCTATGCATGTGTGAGGGTATGGGAAGGTATGAGATAAGGTATCTAGGACTAGTTTGCTAGTGGTGTTTATGTTGTCACTGAATTGTGTTATATGTTCACTACACACATACTCTGTGTTTCAATTAAAATAGGAAGTGTTGAGCTTAAATACAAATCCTCAGGGGATTTAACCATGTGTCTTGATATCACTTATTTTTAATTACAAATGAGGCGTGCATTTTGAGGAGTCATTGTAGGCATACTAGCAGCAAACACTTGACAATGAAAAGCCCATCAAGAACAGTAACAGGCTATAACTGACGAGGGCAAACTGCATTATCTGGTGAAAACTCCTTTTATTTTACACTACTGCCCCCTTCTTTTCTTTGACTTTTTCTTTTCTTTTACACCTGTAGTCACGTGTTTGCTGACAAATATATATGTCTAACACTTCAGCCGCCTTTGCTTTAAAAATATGTATTGTTGCCCCGTGATCAATCAATCAATTATTGAATATACGCTTGTATGTGTATAACTATAACTATAACTTCGCCGGTCTATCAACAAAAGAGTGTTATGTCAACGGGCATTGCGAAGCATTACACTGGACGGTCCTCAATGCATTGTGTCCTATAAATCAACAGAAAACTTAACCAATGTTTGGTGACAAATGTAAAGTTTTTAAAAGAGGACGGTTGACATGTTACTACAAGTTCGTCCCATTAGTTCAGACTTTGAAAAAATGTGATGCGCGCTGGCTTGAGTCTTCCCAACTTCTGTTTAACCAGCTAGCGCGCATACTCACAAATGCATGGAGACCAATCGCATGCATTTCATTTTGAAATTATATTTCAGCATCCTGTTTAACATGAGCATTGTTAACTTGCGTTTGAACATTCTAAAATAAATGCAGAAATCTCATTTCAGGTATTAATTCACTCAACAACCTGCAGACTAATTTGTAGCCCTATTCAAAACCACCTATACCCTATTTCTTAACGCAATCCAACAAAAAACAGTGAACATTGGCTCGTCGTCTACGAGCAGAAAACACTTGTTGAACAGACTGTAAAAGAATAATCGCAATAATAGATTTGAACATATTGAGTTTGTTGTACTCACCGCTGATTCTGAATCCTGAACCCATAAGCAAAGGGTTATGAACAGCAGACCGACAGCGAGGTTTTGCAGAATCTTAAAGTTTTTACTCATTTTCACTGAAGAATCAGCCTGCTTATTGTTAATAAGTATAACCTGTCATATTCTTCAAAGATCTTAAGAATGAACCGAAATTTTTCAAATTGTATTCTAATAGACGGATTCTGCAAGCTGTCCAACGCTGGGACCGCTCACTTCTGCAACCTTAACCTAACTTTTTCTGTCTCGATTTAACCTGCTGCCTGAACTACTTTGTATTCATCCGCCACTGGGTGGGATAGTCCCACAAATAAACGACCTCATGCATTCTTTCGAACGGCGTTTGCTTTAATCACGTTACCGTATGCATTGAATATTAACAGTGTTTCTTGAGTTTTTGGAAGGTCCAGCATTCTGATCTTAAGTCTATACGTTAAGTCTATACGTTTACTTTAGATGCTGTTGTCACAGGTGTATAACACATTCAATTAAAATAACCTACCCCAAAAGCAACCACTCCCTTTGCAGTAGTGAAAGTCTTTAGATTACTTACATCTAAATGACCGTTGAAAGACCTAAGTAGATATTTGAACACTATTATAGAAACTGATGACACTTATAGGTTTTATGTTCCAACTCGACCAAAACCAAATGGATGATAGCTGAAATTTAGGAAGGCTGTCATATTTAGCAGTTATAACCTATAACTTAGCAATTAGTTATAGGCCTATATCAAGATGTATACCATGCAAAGACATATTGTGTAGGCCTATATGATCAATGTTATTGGTGGGGAAAGCCATGACAAATAGCTAGATAACTGTTGCACTTTGTTTATTGTAAACCTCTGATGGTATTATTATTAGCTTATTATTATTATTATTATCATTGTTGTAATTCATATTCATATCATTGTTTTTGTTGTTAATGATTGCTTCACATTATACCCTATAGATGAAGACAGACTAATTTAAGCCTAATACAAACACAAAGTATATGAAACGGATTGATAATGGCCGTGTATACGTATTCCTTGGCTACTGCTCACACGAGCTTTAACCCCATTGCATGCAGAAGTGTATTTAGACTTGCTTCGAAAAGAACTGATTCGGAATGATCTCCGATTGATGTAGCTCAAGACTTGTATCTAGTCTGCCTTTTTGTTGTGGAGGTTTCAGACTCATGTGATTGACATGCAATAGTCCCTCCCCTTGTCCTCTCAAGCACTGCAAACTTGTTGCGGTGCGTGGAATTGAGTCGGGCAGGGGAAGAAAGATTTCTGCACTGAAGTTTCGTGAGTTCAACTTTTTCCTGTTATTTTGGGGTATATTAGCCTATATCAAATAGCCGTCAACAGTTTAGGCGACAGAAAGGTAATATTCAATAATTGCAATGATAATCTTTGTCATTTATGCTTTTTCCTTTCCTGTCTTGTGTATGTTCTTGTTTTTGGTGCCGAAGTGAATGAACGGCTTTTTGAATTCTTCGATGAGTAAGGTTGAGGTGCCTTGCAGAATCTGAAGACGGGCAAACGCAACAGATACATTTACCTGTGTTTCCCTCAAAGTCGTGGAAAAATGAAGCTCTGGTACGTCTCAAATTTTCTAACATGTGTCCTGATAACTATTGCGGAGGGTTTCTAATGCATTGCTTTAATATCTACTTGTTTGTAGTGTTGCTTAGTGTGAACGTAGTCTCTGATACTTAAAATGGAAGTGGATGTTAACGGAGTTGTTTATTTTATTGCAGGATTGGTGTGTTCACGCTAATCTTGGCAGTGAAGTCCATACACGGGGTAAGTGCGATATGTTTACTTATATAAACGGTAGCCCACGAATTCTAAAATCGCACGGCGCGATGCGCTCTTCTGGCTGGTTCGCCCGTTTGTTAAACCTTGTAATTAAATCAAAACTATGTTTTATTAATGTTTTATTGTGCAGTAATACTGATAGGTTAGTAAGTGTCCGTCTGGGAGTTGGCATGCTTTTTAATTCATTCAAGTCCACATCGTTGGTGTAGCCAGTGGAAAGTTTCAGGCAAGCTCACCTCGTCTCTTTTTAGCAGTTAAAAGGCACAGGTGCTAGCCGTAGCGTAGTAGCGCAACATTAAAGTATGTTAAGAGGATTGTAGGACAGAACCCGTGTTCATCCTTGTGTTTACTGATAGACCAACCCATTTGCAAGATCTGGGTTTAATCATTTTTGTAATTTGCACTGTTTTGTAGACTACCAAATCGATGGGTTTATGCAGTCTCACTAGCTTTAGTTAAAAAGCCCAAACATTTAAATCAATGACAACCCTGAATATGTTCCTAGATCTCAACTAATATCTGTTGAACAAATGCTTACTTTAGAGATGCCTCAATCATTGTGGAAATGACATAAAAGTGCCCACCCCTCATGAAAAGATTTATTGAAGACTGATACTTAAATATTTGATTGACTTGAATATTTGTTCATTATCTGCTGAAATTATATTACCTGACAATACTGCCAGATTTACATGATACTAGATTATACAGAGAGCATGCATACATAGAGAGTTGACCAATTACATTGTATGTGTGTGTGTGTGTGTGTGTGTGTGTGTTTGTGTGTGCATGCATGCGTGTGCAAGCTTGCATGCATGTGTGTGTGTGTGGACTCTCAGTTGAACAGATTTTGGCTGCTCTGTCATCTGATCAGGTGGTGATGGATTTGCATAATTTATGTTTGACACTATGAAGAAATATTAAATCCTCCATAGCAGTGATAATTGAACCTTGAATGATATTTGCTAATTTTTATATGTATTTGGGATTTGGGAATCCTCCGCTAAAAATTTTAACTTATTTAGACTTTGTACGGAAGATAGATCATACATATAGGTCAAAGTCAGCAAGAGGAAAAAGCAAGCAAAGACCTTGGAACAGCCGTTTTAAAAAGCATATTTCTTGAAATATTGACATTGTCAATGCTGTTAGTTGGGATGCATGATTCATTTATCAAGGTGTTCTACAGATAAGGAAGGCAGAAATAGAAATCGGATCTGAGGGGGAGATTATATTGTACTTATCAGGGTGACATCATGTAAACGTTTTGATCCACTTCAAATTCATGCTATTTCAGTTTGATTACCATCAGGTGTTCTGTTGAAGTTTTGAAAGAATGAATGGATGTATCTCAGTGATAGCTTGGAATCTGATGGCAATCATGCCCAAGGAAACAACAGAGGCAATAACCAAATGCAATGTAATAATAAGCCTAAGCATTGCACTGTACAATGTGTGAACTTGGTTTCAATGGGATAGTTCTTTACAATAGCTGAAATAGATCTAGACTTTTGTAATAACAATTTGAAACAGATGAGGGAGCAACTTCTGTGATTGAGTGGGGTGCAGCAGCCCAAGTTGGGATGCCTTCAGATACTAAGTGAGCTATGCAGAGTTTTCCCTCCATATCCATACTGAGAGAAAAAAACAGTACTAAAACTCTACTAAATGGACTACATTTTAAAGCCACTGTATAAATCTATTTTCATATTTCCTAAACACGACATACAGTCTTATATTTCACATTGCGTTATCAGAGTGTATTACACACTAACTTCCTGTAAAACAAACACAAAATGTATAGATTATGATTGGTCTCACTTAAAAATATCACTAACATTTGTCCCTCCACCTTTTCTTGCTTCATCATAAAATGCTGTAAGCCAACATGCTGTCTTATAAGAGCTCTACATGGGTGACTGAATTAGCACAACTTAAGAGTGCCACCATCATTTCCCACATGAGGGCAAGGTTTTTAGCAGCTAGTGAAGAAGATAATGGGCTATTCACCGACATATTGGCCTGGGATATGCCTGCCTAAAGCCAGAAGACATGACTCCAATGTCAGTCTTATGTATTCTCTTTCAGCTGTCAACATATTGAATATGTTTTAAACTATCTCATTGTGTCTTAGAGGAAAAGTATACAGTCTTTTTTCTGTTTGTTAACCAGGCTGAGGATGTCAGAAGATATACACACATTTGAATATATAGATACACAACATCTAACATTAATAGAGAAGTTGTAAAACACAGCAAGTCAGTTTTATTTGATCACAATTATGTGCTCTGTTTTGGACAGTTTCTGGATGACGGATCTGTGCTGATATGAACCAGTTATTCATATCAAGGTTGAATGATCCTTCATTTTGTCTTAACGTAACCCAGAATTTATTTACTTGAAAAGGGACACTGAAAAGTATGTGCCCGTTAACGACTTGAAGCACATGGTACTTTGTTTTCAGATGTTTTAATATATCCCAGAACATTCTGGCATATATTTGTATGAGCTATAATATGCATCACAGTTTTACATTTCAACTTTGCATGAAACACCCACCTAGACTAACAGAAACAGAGTACTGGTGTTTGCTTGTTATGAATCACAATTGATAACAGTCTATCCAGTATGGCCTGTGTGTGCAACTATGTAGTAGATATGTAAGTGTGCATACTTCATTCTCTTACACGCACTCTCTCCACGAATATGGGCGTGTTTGCACGTATGTGTCTTAGTAAACATGAACGAATTATAGTACAACAGAGAAAAGGAAGTTAGCGTATATCAGTCTAAAACATCATTTAACAATGAGAACTGATAGGCTGGTAATTATCTCAGGCATGGCCTTCTCCACGCTTGGCTAGACGCTAGTTCAGCTCCCAGTGTGAACCCAGAGGGAAGGTTTGTTTTTCATCTTATTGTCGCTGTATTGTCTTATCTTTGAAATACTGCCCCCCGTCTGTCCGTTCTCCCCTGGCATTCCTTCACTGCTTGGCAGAACATGTTGGGAGTTTCTACCTTGCTGCAGGTGTCACTTTCTGGAACATTCCTTCAGTTAAAGTGAGGCAACTAATGGGTGTTTGATTTGTGGCCCTGCCTTCCCTGCTTCAATCTGCATAGCTCCAGGCAGTGAAATCCAATAAGAATCTGTTATACGCCTCTCTCTGTTCAGGGCAGTTACATACAGCAAGTGTAACTTTCCACTTTTAAGACCTCAACCCAAAGTAGTCCCAGATATGATGAGTGTAGCACTGAAAGGAAAGGATTTATCATGTTCTTGTTAATGGTATATTACATAATACATAAACCAAATAAAAAACTACCAAAGGTAACAAATTTAGTGAGTTTTAGTTCATCTCACATGTTGACATTGACAATTTAGATTTTGTTAGGTTTGTTGTTGGTTTATTACAATGACTGGTCAGGTCATTGTCAAGCAAATGCTTTATTTGCCCTTTCTTCTCTCCTCTTGTCAATTTGCTCCTATCATTTCATCTTGAAGTAGGAAGCCAAGAGGATGTATATTCACTTTCTATCTCAATTTTTCCTTATGGAATAATTTCTCACAACTTAATTGTCATCTTACAAGTCTGAGCTTCAGTCAGCTAGCCAGTCGTTCAAGATCCATGATTGCTTCAACACCCTTTAGATTTCCAGTCTACCGATGAAATCAAACATGCTGAAGCGTATAGCTAGACGGCTGTTGTTTGTTTTCTTCTGTGAAACAGCCAACTGGCATCCAAGTGATTGAAGCTTGAGGGCAGGAAAATCAGATGAAGGAAGACGTTAATGATAGGTAAACAACAGTCAGACAGATCACAGCTATGGCAGTGTTCATGGAGCAGCAGCTTATCCTCCATCCATTGTGGTATGGACCGCTCCACTCCTAAAGGAGTATCACGTTCACATATAATCTCACAGTTTGTGTGGGTGCACAGAGGCATCTGACTAAACAGAGTTTTAAATGTGTTGTGAGGCCTTGACTAGCCATCATAATCATAGGATCAACGCATGAGAAAAATCACATCACAATAAATTAGGATTATTTTAGAATGCCAGTTTAAGTTTATTTTGAGATGCGTGAGTTTCTAGGAGTTGGCCTTCTTATGAGTTCCTATGATCTCATAGGTTGGTGATGAGGTTGCTCTGTAAAGAACAGGCTTGCCTCCATCTTCTCTCTCTCTCTCTCTCAGTGAACACAGAGTGAAGTACAAGAAAGTAAAGTGACCATAAACATTTTAAAAGATTGTTTTGGATAGATTGTGTAGAGATTGGTAAAATAAATGCATTTCTTTATTCTTTAAATGGTCATGCTTTATACTTTCTTTACTCTATAGAAATGATCGCTGGACTTCAGAAGAGTAGCTAGTTAGTTACCTAAATGAGGTTTTAAGCCGTATGCAGGTAATGAAGTGTAATGAGAGTACAATCATAAGAGTCTCATTCAGTCCCTCTGAATCTCCCGCCATACTGCCCGAGCCCCTGGGAGATCTGACCGTACTACAGTGTGTGCCTAAAGCCTCACAGCTTGTCATGTGACACACCTCATGCTACCTGAACATACGAAGCTTTTGGAGCTGACAGCAGTGTTGAAGCTGCTCGGGCCTGTTTAGAGAGACAACCAGAATTATTGGAACAACTCATAGCGCAGCATAGTGGTGTTAAAAGGGGATTTTAAATCTCCAATGTGTGCATAATGTCAGTGCATAGCTGTCCTTTTTAGCTGTTGTCATCGGCAGAGTACACCTGACTGACGGGTGTAGAAGTGAGGTGTGTTTTTCTCTCTCCCCCTTTCCGATCTATGCAGAGGCATGTTTGACATTTAACATATGATTTGCTGTAACAGTAGAACTATTTTCTCCTCGTTGTGCTATGCTATCCTGGCATGCTGTCATATACCCGAGAGGTTTTGAGAAGTCGGCATGACAGAGGTAAACCTCAGGTCGTAAGCCATTCTGTACGAAAGGACAACAAGAATGAATAGGAGACAGAGGCCTCACATTCCTTCCCTTTGTGGGTTTGTTTATCACACTTTGTCTTCTTTGAAGGAGGTGGAATAAAGAGGTGTGGTGAAGGGAAGAGAGGTTAAAGTTGAAAAATGTGATCAGCGAGAAGGTGGAGGATATGTGAAGGGGAATAAGGGAAGACGAGAGATTGAGAAGAGAGGGAAAAGGTACACTTTAAGTGGAGAGGTAGAGACTCGGAAAATAGATAACGGATTTCAGAGAGTCTTGCTTGAGGCGAAGTGAAGTGGGCCCCAGACCTTTGGAGAATGCATAACAGATCCCTCTTTTTGTCTGTCAGGGCATGCCTGCTCTTTCTGAGTCTTCATGTCATCGGCCTCTCGAGCCGTTAGCACTCTTCCCCCTCAGCAGCAGTGGGGTTCTAGCCCTGGCTCTTTGCATGGTGTTAGCCCTTTTCAAAGTCATGTCTCTTCAACTCACTCAGTTTCAGTATTTAATCGCACGAGTAAAGCACTCAAGCAACAGTAATTCTGCTTATTACCACAGCAAACTGTATGATTTAAAGAATGCTAAACAGAGTTTTCCAAGCCCCCTTTTTAAAGTCGTTGGCATAATAACAGTAGTTTTACACTGACAACCCTTGGTTAAACTGTGCTTTTGACAGACTTATGTCAAGTCAGTCACAACTGTCATGTTTGTCTGACAGTCATAAGGTTAGCTAGTGTATTACATCATATAGTATATATAGCATATGTTGAGTGATGGATATAAGATTCTGCACTGTTGATCTGAAACAATAGAACAACAAAGACACATACACATACATCAGTAGTATATCAGGCAGCTTTAAAGGGGCACAGGAGTTTATAGATCACTAACCTTTATCTGTACCTTTATGTGTACGTGTGTGTGAATCCAACGTATTCCCCTTGTGCACTGTAGAGCAATAAAATGTGTTGTGCTTTTGTATCACAGGGGATCACATTTTCCTTCATGGCGCAACAAGAGTTAGTAAGCCAGGACACCACACATCCTCTGCAGGTGTTTAAGCCCACATAGTATGTTTTGTTCTTACACGGTTAGATTAATTGGTTTGATGCCCAAACTCATTTGTCTTTATTCCATCAGTGTGTGTGTGTGTGTGTGTGTGTGGGTGTGTGTGTGTGTGTGTGTGTGTGCCTCCCTATAAATGATAACCTCTCTTGTTTTTCCATGCATACCTCACACCTCTGACTTTCATCATGTTTTGTTCCATTCGGTTGGGCCATTCTCTCATGGTTGCATCATCTCAAGGCTTTCCACTTTGATATATTATCCAACATCATGTTGAGTGGTGTCCCACCACAGTACTACATCATGTTGAGTGCTGCCCCACAGTACTCCTGTGATGAATCAAGCGTTGTATGGGGAGCATTAGTCCTTCTATTGGTAGTGCCTACAATTTTAGAATAAAAAAAAACAAAACAGAGGTAGACTCAATGACACAGAAAGTGGAGGGAATGAAATAGCCAGAGAAGCATATTTGCCGACATTAGGCGTGTTTCCATCAGGCGTGTTTTCGCCCCATCTAAAACATCGATCCCAATGTGCTATTATTTAGCACAAATTCCACAACAATAGTCTGAGAGCAGTAAGAATGTCATTATTATTTGTTCTGATTAAACCAACTGAGGTGTTGAGAAATTGTAAAAAAAAAAAAAATACATACTTGGTGAAGACTTTTGAGCTCTTAACATTGTGGACACAAGACGAAGGCTGTTAGTCTTTTTGCAAATGGCCATAATAATTTGGCATAAGATAATGATAACTATGTTAATACTAGTTCATATTAATACTATTATCTAATTAATTACATGATTTGTGATCAATTATTCAAAATGTATTGCATATATCAATTTGCTGTGAGAAGCATTAAAAAATCTGTCAGATTTGCCCTTGTCATGAAATGTTAAAGTAAACCAGCCTTGGCATTCTGAGCCCATCTTAGAACTCGATTCAGACTCAACTCGGACTCAGGTAATGGGGTCTTAACTCGACTTGGACTTGAACACTGGGGACTCGAGACTTGACTCGGTCTCAAGGTTTAGTAACTCGACTACAACACTGCCTTTAGGTAATCGTAACGTTCTTAGTAATCGTGCTCAGAATTGATCGAATCAAGCGATCGAAGAGCAAAATGTAAGCCTGCGTCACTGGAAAGTGCAGCGAGTTCCTGCACTGGAAAAGCACCATATTAGCCTCATTGCTCCTTTTTTTCCCCTGAAAACAAGAAGCCAAATTTACAAACGTCCTAGCTGGTGGTCCAACCCCCATGCCCCAGGTTAAGGTCAGTAGCACAGTATAGATTACACGTCCACACAGGAGTGGCTACAGGTGTGTGTGTGTGTGGATGTATGTGTGTATGTGCCTGCAGGTATAAGCCCTTTCATATGAGCATGTATGCTCAAGAATCTAATTTGCATACGTTCAGTTCACCCCCATCATGTCAGAGGGACAACAATGCCATGACAAATGAGGGAATAGCATGTGTATGTGAAAGATGAAATGTTAGTCCTGGAGATGGACAAGAGCATGGCTCCAGGCTTAGTCCTGCTGGACTGCAAAAGGAATAGGTGTTGTTGATTTTCCCTCTCACTTGCAAACCCTACGGGAACATGTGCTAGTGGCCCTACGGGAACATGTGCTAGTGGCCCTACGGGAACATGTGCTAGTGGCCCTACGGGAGTGTTGCTTTATGTGCTAGTGGCCCTACGGGATCATGTGCTAGTGGCCCTACGGGATCATGTGCTAGTGGCCCTATGGGAACATGTGCTAGTGGCCCTACGGGAACATGTGCTAGTGGCCCTACGGGAACATGTGCTAGTGGCCCTACGGGAACATGTGCTAGTGGCCCTACGGGAACATGTGCTAGTGGCCCTACGGGAACATGTGCTAGTGGCCCTACGGGAACATGTGCTAGTGGCCCTACGGGAACATGTGCTAGTGGCCCTACGGGAACATGTGCTAGTGGCCCTACGGGAACATGTGCTAGTGGCCCTACGGGAACATGTGCTAGTGGCCCTACGGGAACATGTGCTAGTGGCCCCACAGTGTTGCTTTATGTGCTAGTGGCCCTACGGGAACATGTGCTAGTGGCCCTACGGGAACATGTGCTAGTGGCCCCACAGTGTTGCTTTATGTGCTAGTGGCCCCATTTGTTCATTTTGTTTTCTTTCTGTTGTAGTATGACAGGGTGTGTAGTGGCAGTTACTTAACGCTAGTTAGTTAGTTAGTTAGTTAGTGTAGGGACCTTGACAACACTAGCACCAGTACTAATAAAAGCTTGCTAAAATGCCAACTGGCATCTTTTGCAGATATAGTTGGAGATTTTCTTAAGTTTTCACAGGGTGTTCCATCCTAGACCCCAAAACTACGCAGTGCATAGCCCGGATGGCTAATGGGAAGGACTGTGCTATTTATCGCTCTTTCACATGACCACGTACCACCCAAATGAAATTTAAGATGATACCAAGTAGTTGCCTTTAAAAACATCCCTCAAAAAGTGGCAAATTACAGCACAGTGTTGCTTTATTGCCCAAACTGTTCTTTCTTCTCTCAGTTCGTTAACCTCTGTACCATTGACAACCACTCCGTGTCTCCAGGCTTAGCTCACACATCTGATTTTCTCCATCTCTTTTCCCCCTCTACATTCTTATAGTTTGTTGTAGCTGCGTCATCTCTTGGATTCAGTCCTGTCTTTTACACGGTTGTATGTTATGTCATACTATGTTCAGTATTGAGTTATGTCCCTCAGTATCTCTGTGGCAAATCAGTCAGTTCAATGAAATGATGTCAATGGCTTACATCAGCTTTGTTTTAGGAAATACTCAAGGTTTCCAGGTGGCTTTGTTTGGATGTGAACTATAGGCACACATAGAGGTGGGGCACATGTTCTTGGCTTATCTTCTGGATATGTTTCCATCACATCCATTAGAATTACAATCAATATATCAATGGTCACATTGTGCACCCGCCTGTTTCTACAGGCTGTAGTCAAGGTGAGGAGTGTAGCAAAATAGTGTCAAATACATGACTGTTATTTCTCTTTTCAATGTTGGATGATTATTCCTGCTCTCTTCATCTGAACACACTGTTTGTTCAGCTTTGGTACGGTATGTATGTTCTGTGCGTCTCTTTATCTTCTGAGTGCTTTAAGTGGTGAGTTGCTTCTTCAGTAGCATTGACATAGAGTTAATGTATGTTGCATACATAGAGTGCAGGCCCATCAGGTCAGAGGGGCGTTGCCATACATCGTGTGTTATGTGTGGATGATGAAATGAGACGGAAGGAATCCTGGAGGTATGCAGGACATGTCGGAATGCCAAAAGAAAGGTGTCGTGCACGTTCCCTCTCAGTGGCAAACCCTACAGGCCCTTATTAGCCCTGAACTTTCTCCATCTGTGACACAGACAGGTCTGAGCTCAACTTCTTCCCCGAGGCGTGCCAGCTGAACCTCTCTTAACAACCCCCCTAACCTTAAATATCTGCCCCACTCTCCTCGAGGTCGGTCAGGTCATCCCTGTCCTAGTCCCGTGTTCTTATCAGGTCGTGGATGCCTGGCCATCTGCACGTACCTGCCCACGCCATCTCCTTAGCCCACTTCTCTGTCTGACATGACATTCTCTGTCTGAACCGCACCCCATTCTGCTGTCATTCACAGGGCCCCACGCACATACCTGGCCTGTCGGTTACCTTCGCTACCTGTCCTCTCATGCTGTCTTGTGTCTCTGGGCCAATAGCTGAATTCTGCTGAATATCTCAGCTCTGCTGCAGGGGTCATAAACATCACAGTTGTCAGACCTGCCGTTCAGAGGGCCGCCCCTGAGGAGGGGAACGGATGTGTATAAATCAGTACTGTGCAAAGAGGTGATCAATTTGATGTTGAGTTCTCTGACATTCTTCTCTTCTGGGGGGTTCAGGTGTTCCTCACCATCTTCACTCTGGGGGAAGATCTGGCACAGATAATAATTATTTGACTACCTTTAGACACCTAAGACCTCCCTTTTTGCCATAATATATTACAGGCAGTGTTGAAGCATTTCCCATCTTCTCTCTTCTGCTGAAGGGCTTGTCCGTTGGTTTGTCTTTGAGGTCAGTCAAAGTGCCCTGGCTGTAGGTTCAAATGAGGGTGACCTCAAAGGAAGACATCAAGACACAGCGGCGCACAGATGTTCTGCAAAAGGGATGAGTCCCATCTGTTACTGAAGGAGGGGATGAGAAAAAAGAAGGGCGGTGGAGGAAGAAAGGAAAGAGAGCTTTTCTTGCCTCTCATTGTCCTTGCCAGTTGATAATAGGTGAAGAAGAGAGAGGTATTAGTGTCCTGTTCATACAGCTGTGTGGTCTCTTCCCCATTGTTCTGTCTGCTTCATTCACTGAGTCAATACAATCGTTCTTCGTGCCAGAAGATTTGCTGCATGAAGCTTTCATCAAGAAAGCACTGGAGCACCGACTGCAGTCAATCCTTGCTCACACATCCACTCAGAGTGTGAGGTGGACAGGATGTGTTGGTGGCCCTCCATCTGCGTGTGTGTTTATGTCTGTGAACCGTCATGTCTGTCGGGCAGCCACCCCATCGTCCTATAAATCAGCTCTTCTCTTACAGTTTGTTTGGACAATTAGTCAGATGTTTGGAGAGAGCTGTTTACTGCCAAGTTTCAGACGCAACACTGGTTTATAAACATAGCTCTTTTTATGATGTATTATATAGGCAAGCAGTGGATTTGGGAAACTGCATCCCCTGCAATTATCCTTGTCAGGTTGTGACAGCCAAGCTGCATCATAAGAGAATTTAGTGAGTGGGAAGCAGTCACTTGATATGAGCACAACTATCAAACTATCACTTAGACAGCAGCAGCAGCCCTTAAATCCAACGCCATTGGATGCCATCAGCATTCCAACGCCATTCTCCAAGTCACAGATGTGAGATACCAGGGTCAGGTCATGTGGCTGAACGCTGAACATGGTTGGTTCGTCATCAGTGTTGGAGTCTTGACCCCGGCTCAACAGTGAGGTCAGATTCTTCTCACGAGCCACTGCACCTGTTTGGTCATGTGTGTTGGTCAGCGGCATAGACTGGAGCTGAGAGAGACGTGATAGAACTCGTCAACGGTTGCTTTCCAAAAGTTAAAAAAAAAAAAAATGTCTCATTTATGTTTCTCCTCTCCTCGACCTTTTGTTTGTTTTCCTCCAAAGTTGTCTCTTGCCTTAACTTGCTGAAATTCATGGGTAATGGAGTGGACCCTGGGGGAGGCTCTCAGTTAAAAGACACAAATGAAGGCCCTGGGGGTAACTGGTTAACTGTGTTAAATGGTCCATTGAGTTGCAACAGGAATGCATGTTATCTGCCCTCTCGTCTAAGGCCTGTGGCAGGGTGCATCCATTGCACAATTCCAGTGGTCCTCACCCCTCTCTGGGCCTGTACCGGCAGCACCTGTGGTGTGTAGGTGCTGTTCTCACATGGAGATAGAATGATAGGGAAGGGCTTTAACAGCACGTTGCCCATAGTTTGAACTTTAGACCCAGTTGAAGCTCTTGCCTTTCAGCTGGCCAGTCATGACTTCCCAATGGGGCGGGGGTGTGTGGGGGGGTCACACGTCATACTCAACCGGGTGTTGAGGACTAGTCTCTTGTGGTGATGACCAAACAGGACTGGTGTGGTGTGCAACCTGCTAACAGTCATTCCTGTGGTTTACCTGTGGGTTAGTCCCCCCCAACCAGTCACCACACAAAGCATCCGCTCCACAGCTTTAAGAGATGATGAAACACACAAGCACTCACCAATGAAAGTGCCATGACTAACATGACTCAAATCTTGAGTCTGTTTTTCCTCAAAAGAGAAAGTAAAGCACTTTTCATAGTAATGTCATGTTTAACCCCAGTGGTTTAAAGTCATTCTACGTGTCCCATTTTCTGTGCTGAAGGTTCTAGATGAAACTAGCAGTTACTCACACAGCTTAGGCTTATCTGCACCCTAGTGCTGTTATTGAATTGTATTATTGTGTTAAACTTAAAAAGTAATTTTTTACTGACCTCAAAAACATTTTAAAAAGACAAGAAAATAATGTGAGACATAATAATTGTGAGACATGTCAGTGAAGTTAGCCCACTCATTCATCAGACTCTGTAGACTGTGCGTCTGCCATGCTTTACAATACAGGCCAATAGCGCTTCGGCCTGGACAGAACCTTTGAAACATGTGGTTCCATCTGTCTTCTGTCTTCTTCCGCCTGGTGGGTGTACACTTGACATTTCCATAGCTGTTCTCAATATTTGGATACAGGAACAGATATACTGTAGGTATACACAATCATCTGTGTGTGTACATGAATGCATGTGAGTTCATAAACACAATCACATGTAACGCATGGCAGCTCCTACTTAAGCACAGTAATCTTGTAAAAGCTAATCTTTAAACTCTATCCTCTCCAGTGCAAGGTTCTGTGCGTTAATATTAAGCAGAATGAGTCGTCAGAATGTACTGCGTACTCAGGGTGCATACTGCATCGCCATCCAGTGTGCATGCATTCGTTTCTTCCACTGACACAAACACAGAGATGTCCTCAGTAGTGTGTATTGGAAGATTTCTCTGTCCTAGATTCAGCCTATCATTTGTTTAAAATGCCCCTTGGACTCTTACATGGATATAGATTCGTAGCTTAATAATGTGTCTTGAAAGATTTTAGTGTTGATTTTATAGCACAGATTTGCTCCTAGCATTACATTAATAGTGTTTATTCTGATCTGGCAAAGGGTATGCTTGCAATGAATGACACTTTCCTTGGCAGATCAAATATGATGCCGTTAATCTATAATAAAACAGATGTGTCAAGCATTCAGGCAAAGCAGGCTTTTTATCCACCCTCCCCCGCATCCTCTACTCTTAAATGTCCCTCATCAGTCACTCTCTTCTTTGCACAGCCTTGTGAGATTGGCACAGCTTTCAAGTCTTCCCTTCACACTTCCAGACCAAGTTTTTTCTGTGCATAGTTAGAGCAGCTCACTGGGAGCCACTGAGCGGGAACAGGGTGCTGAACGTGACCCTCCCTGACCCCCGCCCTGCCACAAGTCTGACGTGGGGGGGCCACAGCCCTCATACATGCATACAACTCTCTCTCTCTCTCTCTCTCACCCTCTCTCTCTCTCTCTCTCTCTCTCTCTCTCTCTCGGTCTCCCTCTCTCACACACACACACACACACACACACACACACACACACAGGCAAACATGGAGGGCCATGGAGACGCCGTGTGGATGTGTATTAATAGCAGTGCAACTTTGCTTACTATGCTGTCTGGCAAAGAGACTTCATCAGTGTGCTTTCTGATGTCACAAGGGAGTGAGACAGATAGACAGATAGAGCTTTCATCTGGCCTATTTTAATCGCGTAGACGTCATATTCTCGACATCACAAAGACCAAGTTACTAAATTGAGGCAGGTATTATTTATTCATTGGGAAATTCCCACCCATGTTGTTCACTCTTCTGAAATTGTCCTTGGTTTAGATGCAAGTCAACACCTACATATGGATGTTTGTTTCTTCCCTAGAGATGATGCCAATTTTGTTGCTTGGCTTCTCAATACACTGACAGCTGCATTCTTCTGCTATTGGTCTTGGACCTAAGGCTCACCTAAATCGTTGGACCCCTACAGGTGCATTATGTTTACTACAAAAGGGCAATTTAAAATGTGTGATTCTTTAGATTTAAGTGGTGTGCACATATTAAATCATATTCTTTTCCCTGACTGGTCCTCTGGAAATTCATTGTGGCCCCATGTTCCCATTGTGTGTGCTCAAATGCACAGTTTGGATGGTCTGTTTGTGAATTGCTCCCATCATGTATATATGTTTCTTGCAAACCATCCAATGTACACAAAATCTATGTACTGATGATATTGCAAAGTAAACAAATATCATGGCCTATGGGCTTCTAGCAGATTCCATACTGGCAGTGAGCTACAGTGCAAGGGGAGTAGGGAGTGGGCTGTGTGGTCTTGATTTTGGCCACATGTGAGATTTATCGAGGTTTGGGAAGGCCAGGCGCTCAGAGACTTGTATCAGCACAGTAGCCTCAGAAGGAATGAGACTTGTGACAGGACCCAGCAGTGTGGGCTAAGGGTGGGGGGTTTCTCAACCCAGCTCAAGGCAATGGGGTGACAGACAGCCCTGGAGTCAGTGGGACGAGGGAGGAATGCAGGAAAGACAAAAGAGAGAGTGAGAGTCGGAACTAGTGGAGGGGTTGTGCCTCTCCTGCGAGGAGGGCTGTGGGGATTGCAGGGTGAGGCATGTCAGCAAATACCCAAATGTTTGTCTTTCTTAATTCACCCTGTCTTTCTCCTCTGAGGGAGATCTGTTGATTGACACGCCTGACACACATGGAACGCATTCTTCGCTGGCTCATGTAGGAGTTTGTCGATTTAAGGGGCTTCAAGCTGGGGCGCATACTGCTTTTATTTTTCTGTAAATATGACACAAGATGACTTTTAAAGGTGAAACAGCCTACGGCAGAGTTTACTGGATGGGAGGGTACAGCGCCCTGAAACCCTCCCATTACACCCTGAATCCATTCAAAGGGATTTTAAAGATTTGAAATTTATACTCCAATTCATTTGTTATCCAAACTAAGCTGTAGTGAATAGATCTACTTGTGATCATGACAACGTTTGTTCATCACATTTTTATAACAAACATACACAGACATTTGGACAAATCACATTCTTCCATTTTTTTTTTCTCGTAGAACAAAAGAAACATTTCATTTGGAAAAGTACATAAGATACGAGGTGCAGAATACAATTGCAGACATATTTGGCAGTTTCTCTTGAATTCTGGTTGGCCTGCCCAACAAGCTGAATGCACTCCCAGGGAAACTGGCAGGGTGACCTTCTCAACCCCCCATGCTCCCTTTTTCTGCCTATTTCAATCCTAGCCAAGCCTCCACTTAGCATTAAACCTATCTCTCCTTCTCCTTCTCCCCCTCTCTATTTCTCTTTCTCTATTGCTCCCAGATCACTCTCCCTCCACATATTCCAGACTTAAAATAGAATAACGTAAAGGGATTTAACTCATTCCCACACTGGCTCACAGAACAAGCTTTTTTCATTTTGCTTGTTACATTTTCCATAATTGCCAGGTTAGTAATTGTTAAAGCTTCGGTGTTGAAAGACTTGGAAGTGTTGTAGGTTTGGTCGTCAATCAGAGGTGAGAAAGGTGGCTGTTGACGCGGATATGTAACTAGAGTTGAGACTGGCTGGCCTTAATGTTGGTGACTTACTGGCTGCTGCTGTTCTATTTCAGCAATGTTACTCTGCAGTGAGCAATGCTGACATGGAGATAAATATACACATATACTTCATTTCAGAACTGCTTTCCCTCATCAATGGCTCAGACTCTCAACCTGACAAGCATCCACTGTGCCAGACGTCCTATCAGATCCTTAAGAATTCCCTTAAGCTTTCCACAATGGCAACATAAAAACAATGCCCAAAATGTTTTTGAGATGGTGATAGAAATTGTATTGCTCTGAGGTCTCATAAATAATCATATGTTATGTCACAGAAGTAAGGATTAGTGTGCAACGTGTCTGGGCAGTGCAGGAGATGGTCTGTTATTGATTTTTTTGACACAGACACATATTCTGTATTGTAGACATAGATTATCCCTCTCTAGGAGAGAAGAGATGGATGATTGTTCTAGATGTCAGCCAGAGGAAAGAGCAAAGATAACTACACACACACACAGGCAGGCAGCCAGAGGAAAGAGCAAAGATAACTACACACACACACACACACACACACAGGCAGGCAGAAGAAACGGGGGAGTTAAACCTCCATTTTCCCCCGTCTGCACGTAGTACATCCACATGCCCACTCAGGCTGACGGAGAGCTGAGTGACGAGGAATGATTGGACAGGGGTCTGCCATGCAGAGACTTGCACACCTGAGGAGGCCTCATCATGGAGTCATTATCTCTGCGTGCCTAAAAGTCAACGGGGCAAGGCAAGGCCCCTTCCCCAACGGCCATATTTCATCCAAACCATCCAAACTCACACCATTCCACACCCCTATCTACACAACCAGAGCCTAAACACTCGACAACACCAACCATAGACCGAACTCAAACACTTTATACTTTGAAGACTTTCGGTAACCCTTTATAGCCATTTAGCGCTGTATGGTTATCATATGACATATTGTCGTGACGTATTGAACCAGTAGTACCTTTGCAAACATGTTATGGTGGGTGCTTCTCAACTCTAGGAACAAACTGTCATCACCTTATCACAATTTACAATTAACATATCATCAGGTTGGTATATAGTATAGAATTCTATAATATTAGTCAATATCTTCCTCCTTACAACTAGTGATGTGGCTTGTGGATATCCTAATACTCTAATACATTCACTACCCAATCATCAAGATCACACAATGTCCACCTTCCCTCATTACTATTTCACTGAATTAGTATGCTCACATGTTGGCCTTGTTCTGACAGTTTGGCTTCCAGTTGCATCCTCTCTCTCAGAGTTAAAGCCCCTTTGAGGACATGTCATCTTGCAAAGCAATGCACATTTTGAGATGTTTTTAAAAACAGAGGGGTTCCTTTAGTCCGGTCTTCAGAAGTGCTAGTAATGGTCTAATGCCCAATGTCTAATGGCAGCTGAGGGAGCTCTGTCTGATAGACTATGGGCCGAATGAAAGGGGGCTGAGAGATGCGATGGAGTATTTTGATGAATGATGTTTTGGTATTTGGATTCTTGTGGAACCCCCTCAGTGGCATTCATGTGTGTTATATGCCCAGCTGAGGAGACCAGCGTGGACTTAAAACAACAAGCACACACAGCTGTGGCCACAGCCTGTCCCAACAACTCCTCTCTCTCGCTCATTTTTTTTGTTCTCAAAGCTAGCTTATTTTGCACTGCATTTATGTTTACCTTTCTTCAGTGAAAGGCAGCTTTCTCGTAATTGTTGTGGGACAAAGACTGGCACATGAGCTGTTTGGACCGTTCAAAATGAAGCACATCAGAATCCCTGTAGGAACATGTTGAGATGATTCTTGCATACCTCTGTATGCAGGCCAGGGAAGAGAGGGAGAGAGAAGGTTCTTATGGATGCAGGGTTTTAGGGCATATTTAGGGAATTCCAGGAACTCAGTAATTTGCAATGTAATGAGGAATTACAGAATCAGCGATGTCATAGTAATATGCTGTTGAAGTTAAGTCCCAGTGGCAATTACAACATGACTGACACGAAAAGCATATAGAGTGTTCCTCGAGCAGCTCTTCAGCGCTGTTTAAATGTCATGCAAGTTTCAGCAAGTGCATTTAACCTACAGTATATGCCATACACAACAGGCCCAGCTGAACTTATCCCCCTCGCATTAGTGCAGAAGGCTACTGGTTTCCTGACAGAAAGAACAAAAAAACTGATTTATGACAGATCCTTAATCCTTGGTATTCACCCATAGGTTAAATCAAGTTAAAACAAGTTGGGTGCCCTGATTAGCAAAACACTGTGCTTATGACATCAGTAACATAAATTCCAATCGGACATTTACTTTAGGCTTATTTTATCACACACAAAAGAGTGACTGCAATGCCGTTTGGGTGAAATTCTGTGTGTGTGTGTGTGTGTGTGTGTGTGTGTGTGTGTGTGTGTGTGTGTGTGTGTGGTGCATTCCCTGTCGTCAGGGGAACAGAGAGGTAGGCAGCAGACCAGTGAGTGCCGCAGTGGGTGGCTATATTTCAACAGCATTTCTCACCCGACTGTGAGGACGGGCCATCTTATTAGCCTGCTGTTAGCACATATGCCCTGCACCCATCTGGCTCCAGGACTCAAGGCTGTTTGCGCTCATGGTCAACCAGTATGGTCTATGCTCTGGAGGAAACGGTAGTCCTATTTCATATCAGACTGAGGAAGAGGAGGCATTCTGGCAAATGTTTTAGCCCCTGTACTATCTCTCACCTCTCGTCTATAATTGGCTGTGTAAACCATTGGAGTGACAATTCCAATCATTCTCTAGAGGTCATCTGGGGGCAAGTGGGTGACACTTCTCACGGAACTTTGAGGAAGCTGAAGGAGTCCGTAGGGATTTAGACGAGGGGAAGATGGCCTGAACAAAACTGCTTGGTTTTTAGTGTGGGCATCATTGTGACAATGGTGTTAAGGAAGTCAAAGCGTTCTCTGTCCGCACCAGAGAATGCACTGTACCAATAGGTCAGCAGGAATGGAGCTACGCTTAGAGTGCGTCTCTCAATCTGATAACAGCAAAGACATATGAGTGCTTTCAATGAAGTGTTGAATAACAGTTCAAATCGGTTGATTGATACATTTGTGTTTGCAGTGGAATGTCTTGGCTCAGCTCAGTTATAAAGTACATCAGACATTTTATCTTTGAGATTCATCTCTCTCGCCCACTGTTACCTCTTCGCTTCGCTGCAAGTGTGTGAAGACATGGATCGCCTCAGGTGCACAGTACAGTATTGGCATCCCCATAATGATTTCAGAGAAAATCACCCAGTACGCTAAGATATCAGGTCAGCGCTAGGTCAGTGTGTATCTCTGCATCTGGTGGTAACAGCTAGCACCGTGACTAACAATGGAACTCGGGGTTGAGACCTTTTCAGGTGCAGCAGAAAGGACATGTTAATCAACAACCTACTTTTGTTGAAGGAATGTTCAAGGTTTTCTTTTTACTTCGCAGTTTTTACAGGACATAGCTAACCTACTTCCTGGTGCAGAATTCCAGGCCATTGCTTGTGACTGCTCCATGGAGGTCATTTACATAGAGGCTCTTCTCTCCAAAAAACTGACAGTGTGCTTAGAAAGTGAGGCACATGTAAAACTTAACACAGTTGTCTCAAATCCTTTGTAAGTCCTTTTAAGTAAGCAGTCTTACCAAAATCCGTAATGCTAGGAAAGTATTCAGCAGTCACACAACGTGGTCCCCCCACTGACATGAAAGACAAGGAAATACTACATACAAACCACCACTGGATAGACACACACACACACATACACACAATTCTCCAGTGGCTTATATTTACCCACCATGTGTGTTCTTTAAGCATGTAGGTTTGAGCCCCTTTGGTTAACCGACTCGTGGCCCACTTCAGGAAGGGGCCACTTGTACTGAAAGGGGCCCCCGAGTGCACCTGATTGCCCGGCTAGAAGCTCTCCTCCTAGGCTCACATTCCTCTGGAGTTTGGCTGACTGTTTGGCCTGGCCATGGCTGGTGCGTGGGCAGTGTTTGATGGTGTGAAATGGAGCGTGACTTTATTGCTCCATGTGAGTGTCCATGCTGAGGAGAGCAATAGAGGGTCTGCCATGGGCCTGACCTATGGGACTGACCCCACACCAGACTGTTCCACTTCCCAGTTTTCACTAGGGACCATTCCCAACATTTGGGTCTACGTGATTCCATGAAAAGTCAGTCCTGAGAAACATGGAGAGTATTTTCCTTGTTGACTGTGTTTGCCCAATGACCAGAATTGTGGACGAGAGGTGTGCAGGATGTTGTTTCATCACCTAAAATGTATCCAGTGATATTTACAAACCTCCTTTTTTCTGCCCCTATGATCTACACCTGGCACCAGGGAGCTGTCTGGGTACTGTTCCTTTTAGCACACACAGGTTTTCCAGTGTCTTTCTTTTTTTCTCTCTTTTCTCTCTCTCTCTCTTTCTCTCTCCCTCCCTCCATCTCTATCTTTCAGACACTATCTGGGTGGCATCCGTTTGCACCTTCAGAGGAGAAACACCGTCATAAATCTTTTCACAGCTAATTTGTCTTTATTGTCTTCTGAAATGTGTTTTACAACCTCAGAACTCTCTGGGGATATAATTTAACAACCAGGAACATGTCCTCTGCTTTAGAATGGAAATGCTGACATTTCGGGAAGATATTGGTTTATTTAGAAGAAATTAGCCTGTAAGCCTGTAATTTGCATGTTTCTGGAGAACTATCAACTGAACAAAATGTGCAATCAGACCGAGGTTGCCTCACATTTTCCATGCTAGGTTGTGTACTGTTGAATTGCATGAAAAAATGATAATGTTTGTGTAGCCTAGCTTCAAATCACAATAACACAACAGTAATATGAATTTGAATTATTCACTCACAACTGTTAAAATCCCAAAACTATATCATTCTGTCAAGACCCTGTTATTGTTTTGTGTATTGTATCTGCTATTCACCACCAACTCCCACTAATATGATAATAACCTGGGAGTGGAATATATCCAAAAGTGTGAGAGGGGTTTGTGTTTTGGGGTCAGATGTTTCAATTCAAGAACTAATTTAGTCACTAGTGAAATATCGCATGAGAGGTACAGATAGACAGAGAGAGCAATAGCCTCGTGGTCTTCAGAGACACTCGAATAAAGAGCATCTACCTTTCAGACTTTGACTACTGACTATGTCAAATGACACCTTCCTTCTTGCTGAGGTAGATGGACATTGTGCTAGCCATTACCTTGTTGTTCTCAAGCCTATTCAGTTTTCATAAGCCTGCCACCCGAGGCCTCATACCCTCGTAATTGTGTTTCATGGCTATGGCGCTGAAATTAAAGAGAGAATTTGAGTTGCTCCTGAGGCCTCCCCTCCGTGGAGAAAGGGGATTAGAGAGAGTTGGGAGGAACTCATTAAAGCACCTTGGCCTTTTCCAGTCTCCCTGCAATTCCGATTGTAATCGTAGGATGCTTATGTGGAATTATTGCAGTGAGAGGGATTGAGAATCTGG